>NW_027051073.1:0-29314 GCF_954871325.1 Gordionus sp. m RMFG-2023 | reverse complement strand
GATCGTGGGAAAAAATTAGCTATTTTAATCATTTCAATATTGATCTTAGTTTTTATTTTATGATAAATTCTGGCTTTTGAATGATATCCTTGCTGAACAAGGAATTTGAAGACTTTTAAATAATAAATACAACTATTAATTATAGAAAAGTGGAATACCAAAGAATTTCTGATGGATTATTTAAATTAATTAAATAGACCCCATTAATATTTTCGATTGTGATGATGGTTACCAGAACCCTAAAACTGATTTTGATGTAATAAATAAATTGACATGGGTAGTTACAACACTAATCATCGTAAAAAATTAGCTGTAACAATGCATATACCTCTAAAATTGAATAAAACAAGATTTTTTTCTAGATTCGATTACTCAATAGAATTGGACTATTTAGATCTTATGAATTTTTAATATTATAACAAACTAAGGTAATTGAACAAGCGCTTACCTCTGTGTAATGGGGTTACAGTGGCTGCAAGAATTACCAAGAATATAATTAACAAACTAGACGATTGGGATGAGCTAAGTCTAGTAGATATATTATTAATCATACTCACTTAATAACTGGAAGTACTGCAACTAGGTTTATGAGTAGAGAATTAAGATCGAAATAAAATTTATTACAAGGATATTGGTAGTGATGTGCAGGGCGATATTCAAAAAATTTATTAGAAGAAATCAATGTTAGGGAAGAAAGTTTTTTGTGAAAATTGGTAAATGTCAAGATTAGATTGAAGGTATTGTCATGGGGAAATCCAATACTATCATTTAGTAAATTAAAAATTAGTTTAAAATTTGTGATATAGAATATTAATCAAATTAGAAATATATAAATATGTATATATTAATAATGTGTCGTATTAATTTGAATTCTATTGAAATGTTATCTTTATATTTTATGAAATTATTTTTTATATTGTTACAATATTAACAAAAATCAACATTTATTCACCCCCTCTTTTTCCCCCTTGCAAGTTCGTGTTTTACAACATGCAGTGATAATCTTAAATCATCATAAATGTAAAATGTAATAGATATTAAATTTAATACTATATTTAGATATGAAATTATTAGTATAATATTATATAGTCACGAAATTTTCCCCCGTAATACCTATTTTTTTTTCTTTATATGTTGTTTTGCATTCTAAACTACAACAAATCCAAGTGTATTTGCAAGGAACGGAACATGGATTATAATCTTTCTATTTCTTTTTTCTTTAAATTAGAGCGTGCAGTATTATTCTGGTATTGATTTTGTAGTAATCTTATATTCACAAAATGCATTTTTCAATTTAATATATGTTTTACGAACATAATTATATCAATATTCAATTTTCTTACGATCATATTTATCAACATTTGCCTTTCTTTTTGACGATAAGATCATAATAATATCAATATATACTTTCCTTCTGTAAGCCTTACTAGATAAACACTCGCTTGCGACAATCTCCATAATTACCCCATCATTGGCTTTGACTTGTGGAAAAGTAAAAACTTACTTTCTATTGTAATCTAAACCCCTCATAAAATATTTGCTTATAAAAGTCAATCGTTGAATAAACCATAACTTTCTTATAATTTTGAAGGATGTCATCTTGCCATATTCCATCCAATATTAACATTACAATTTTAGATTTAAATTTTTGTATTTAGAAAAGATGCATTCATTACATCTGCGTTTAAAATTTTCATCATGGAAAATATTGCGAATTTTTTAAATTTGTTTGATATTTTTTAGTTTTTGAAATGAATGAATAAACTCACTCACTCTAAATTATTTTTTGTAGCTGATAGAATTATATTTTATATAAAAAATTTTCATTAGCATCACTTAATATATGGCGATAATTTTTTATACATGATTTAGGTAATAAAGTAATAAATTGACCTTTATTATATCAAAGAAAATTTTTAAAAAAATTCTAAATACTGCTCCCCCCTTCCAAATAATAAGTGATTTTAGCCCCTATGAAGTCTACGCCACTAGATTTTTCTGCATTTTTATTATGTTACTTAGCAAAGTTAAAATTAAACTCCTACAGAATCTAGACTAAAATGCTAACAACCATAAATACTAAGAATAAATACTGAATGCATTATTTCCTAATGTGCTTTAATATAAAAAAATTTAACTGCTCAGAAAAAGATATTATAAACCTAAAAAGCTCCGATTAAAAGATGAATCATTCAGAAAAATATATAAAATGCTCATAGTCTTAGATTTCAAAAAAATATTAGTGCAGTAATAATTATGAGCTTTAAAGACATGTTCTGGTTTGACTTCAGACGGCTTCTTAGCATCGGTGACAGTCAAAAAAGTAGTAAAAATTTAAAATAATAAAACAGTACCAAAGCTGATTAGAAAATGGTCAAAATTAAGTCGATTTTTTTAATGCTAGGCAATTACTAAAAAATTTCTGAGCATTTCACTGTTTATTATATACACGAAATTATATAAGTTTTAAAATTAAATATTAAAATAAATACTTTTTTTACATAGACTATACAAATACTTTACAGTTTATTAATTCTCCCAAACAAGACATGTTTTAGAAATCGACATGATATATTATTTTACTCATATGATTTGTATAATATATTTTAATTTTACTTTTTTCTTTAATGTCGTTTACTGTTGTAAATGATTATAAGAATAAAACATTAAGAAAGAAGACAAACAAAATAATTTCAATTTGCATAATAAGTAGATTATCATTTTGAAGGAAATTTTATAAATAATACCAAAAATTATCACATCAATCACATTTATAAAATTGGCATTTTCCTTGGTTTTACTGATTCACACTTTCCCAAAAGATAAGTTTGGGAAAAGTGGCATGTCATTATTTATACAAATGCTTAATGACTTATAAGTATTTAACTAAATATAAATTTACGTATTTTGTCAGCCTTTTTAACTGTTTATGAAATTATAAATAATTAAAATTAAGAGACTATATAGAATTGACAAATAATTTCTTCAAAACACCGTACACAGAATTGTCAAAATTTTTTAAAAAAAGAATCTATTCCTTATTGATTAAAAACAAATATTACTTCACATTTGTTAAAAGAATTAGGAATATTGAATCCATATTGCTGCTATGCCATATTAATTAACAAACTGATAGGTCTATTATTGTTTAAAATATTTGGTGATCGAAGTCTATTTTCAAGATATTTAATTTAATAACGAATAAGGTTGAAAAGCTATATAATTCGATTATTCAAAATTTCAACATAAAAATTTATAAACAACTTTCGTAACATTATAAATTGCTTCCAGAAATTGAACATATACAATATAATTATGATGCTTACTAATTTCCTTTTTATCTTCAACTAGGAATATTAAAAACAAACGAATATATATATAACATTCAAATTTATACAATTAGACAAAAGGCCTAAAAAACAAATCTATAATTAAATTCATATAGCTCGTAAATAAAAAACCATATTTAAAAAACCCAATTATTATGAAGAGGAATTGAATGTCAATCCCTTATTGTGGCCATCTGATAAAAAAGCAGATCTATTAAATTTAAAAATTTTAAATAAAACCATTATATTTTCGCTAATTATGTTTGTCTATCAAATACCAGCACACATTTTTTGACTTTTGCTAATTTTAAAATTAGAGCCACCATAGATGTTATTCAATAAAATAATAAGTAACGACATTACTAATGTTAAAAAAGTAATGCCATTCGCAGAGCAACGTGTTAAAAGTTGCCATGAAAACAAAAGGCAGAAATTTATATCATTACTTACTACTTAATAATAAGAAATTGCACTGAAAAAATTATATATGCTATTTCCTAGCTTCATAGCATCCGATTACATACATTATTTTACAGCAATACATAGTAGAGTTGGATTTCTAAAATTTTATTTACGTCCTTAATTCCAAATGTAAATCTTTATAATGCAAAGTATTATCTCATTATCTTATATATTCAACCTCATCTGCCATTTTTTTAAAAAAAAATTAAAATTTATAATTAGATACCATTTACTAATTAATTTTTAACGTTACATTGAATTAAATAGTCAACTTTTGGCAAAATTTGAGTTTTTATTGTAGTTCTAACATAATATTTATTATTTAAAATTACTTTCTCCTGCTAGAATATTAAAAAATAAAATAAATTATTATGAATCATTTTTTATATTTGAATGGGATATTATGAGCCAAGCATTTTCGGTTATTGCTATATAATTATTATAAAATTTTTCAATATTAATGGTCCTAGAAAGATATAAAATTAGAGCATCTTTTCTAATCAGACTCTTATTCTATTTCCTTTATCGTCCTTTATTCATTTATGTGCTATATATATAGATTATAAGATTTTAACTAGATTCTAGACTCGATTTCTAATTTTTTTTTACGAATTTTTAGCGAGTTTAAAATTCTAAGATGCAAACTACAAAGAATTTTGTAATGCAACTTTAGTTAAAATATAATTTATTATGCTAAAAAATTATTATATATTATTTTTGGTTATAACATTTTAATAATAAATCTATATTTAACAAAAACTGTAAGATATTATCATTTTGACCTTATTTTTTTTTTAAATATTTCTGCAAAGTTTTATATATTTTTTATTAAATCATATTTAATAGATAATGAAAATATAAATGCATATTTTAGCTATAATTTTATTTTAAAATATATTATTTTTAAATGTCTTCTAATACATAAATATATTTATTAAAAATAAATTTTTGTATAGTAATTTTTCGATTTTAAATGGATTTAGTAAAAAAATATAAAATATAACATTTAATGTTAATTTTGTTTATTTTTAACAAACTTATCAATTTAAGTATAACTTAATATAATTTAAAAATTTGAATATATATAAGTTTAAAATAGAAACATTTAGATCTTATTTAATCATTCCCTTTATAACCTCTTGGATAAACGACAAAAAATTTGTCATATTTTGAGTATTTTAACTCTGTTAAGCAGCGGCGTGATAAATATAATTAAAAATAATTTACTAACCTTCAAGCTTGCAGAAAACCGTTGCCAAAGTTAGCAGGAGGAATATTGATAACAGTTGATTCATATTAAATATAAAGTTAATTTTTATATTAAAAAAATTGAGGATTAATTTTAATTAAAATAATATATTTCTTTTTTTTTCAAATTTAAAAAAAAATGTTAAATGGGAATATTGACTTTTCTTAATATTTATAATATTCTTTGATTACAATTAGAAATTGTTATCAAATTTCTTATTTTTTTTCTTCCTTTTTTAAAAATGTTAATTTCAGACAAATTTATTAGTGAAAGTGATGAAATATTTGGCATTAGATTTATTTCTTTAAGAAAGAAACACTAATATTTATAAAGGTTCTGTTTGTTTAACCCTATTTGCGTAACTCTGCAATCTCTTTTAATTACTTTAAATATTTACTCGTTTTCCAAATATTCAAGGTTAAACTTTTATCGAAATTAAAAACAAAATCTTAAAAATTTTGTTCACTCTTAATTTCAAAAATAAACATTGATGAGGCACGATTGGAGCCAATTTCTTAAAAAATAGCTAATTCAAAAAAATTTTATTTTATTTTACCAAAAATGGTAGCAGTTCTATATGATGAATGACGATTAACGCTTATTTACCTTTTATTAAATTAAGAAATTTTTTTAATAAATTATTCTATTTTATATAAACTAATAAAAATTCATGCTTTTATATTAATGTATATACAAGTAATTTAAATTTATTATATTTTATATAAACTAATAAAAATATATTTCATATTTGTTCCAGGCTTATTTTTTTTATTAAAATTTGTAAAAATATTTTATGACTATATATAATAACAAAATCGTTGACATGAAGGAATAGAGTAAAGTGAGTGATCAAAGCTAAATATGCGCAAAATATTTATTAATTTATTTTTAAATATGTTTTTTTATTTAAATTTAATTTTTTTTTAAAAAATAATAAAAATTGATATATTTTATATTTTAGAAAATCTTATTTAATTTAATATTTTTTTGAATATTTTATTTTCTTATCTTATCTTATCTTATCTTATCTTATCTTATCATTCTCAAGGAATTCCAACAAACCTTGTACCCAGATGAAACTAAATAAGTATGTGGAACTAACCCAATACCGTTTTAGTGGCATCTGTTTTTCAGGGGCTAGAAGGTGTATTTTATTATATGGATGATGTGTTGATAACTGCAGTGACATCAGAAATCCTTAGCGGTTATTTGTGGGTTAACTAAGTGTCGTGAATATTTGATCGGTGTTAACACCATTACTTTTTATAACCTTCACAGGCTTATCAATCACAATTTCAGATATTTGTTCTTTAATTTCACTCGAAAATGAATTTAAACTATCATTTATATCTATTGACATCATAATACTTTTACCAATAATATGTACTTCATAATTGATTTTAGTAGGAAGAAAAGAGAGAAGAATATAGAACAAGAAGAAACAGAATAGAAATAGAAATACTGTTTAAAGAAGAAGAAAAATTACAAATACAACTGTCTTATAATAAATTAAATTTATTTAAATTAAAACTTTCAGGAAGACTAATTCAATTGAATATCATGATGTTTAAATTTTAAATCAGTTAATAATTAAATCGTTAGCATAACGCCTAAACTTAGTGGTATTTTTTAGAATTCAAGTCAATGGTATATTCGCGTTATCCTGCAGTCGCCATCTTTGGCGGAAATGGATTTTTTTTTAAAAATTAATAGAAGTTTCTCATTTCCTTATATTTTTTTTTTTTATAAAATGTCCTTGTTTTTAAAATAAAAAATGGACACCATTTTTTTTGAAACATAAATAAGACCTTGTGATAAATTATATATGTTAATTTGGGCAAAATCTTCAAATTTTTCACCTAAACTATTATTTTGCATAAATTTGTCTCTCTTTGATACATATTGCTACCGATTTCTATATCAATTTTGCATTCTCTCACAACATACTCTAAATTACAGAGTATCCAACAAGGTGATCCAGTCGGATCCCTTTTAATTGTTTCGATATAATTGAGATAATTCAAACCATTAATAAGAGACCCACCCATTGCGATCCTCTATTAGAATCATGCTGAGACTTCTACATTCGTCTTCTCCTTTGCCAAATACACCATTTGGAAAACTTTATCCTACCTCCTATATAAATTGATTATTTTCTAAATTTAAAGAAAATTATTTACGAACCCACCTTAAAAGAGATTTTCTATCTCTAAACTCAGCCCCACAATTTTTCTATGCCTAACCCATCTCCTAAATTTATGATTTTTCGTTAGGCACACGCTGTATTTTTTAAAAAAATCTATTTTTCAAGCAAAATTTGTCAAACCATGCCCTTTGGTTCGTTTTAAAAATTTTGGACAAAACCTTCAACTCCCCCCCCCACCTACCTCCCACTCATAAATTTTACCTTCATTTGACGATGGATGAATCAGAATGATAATCAAATGAGAGGAATAGATTATCCGTATTCATGATTTGTGAGTTTCCACATCCAGACCCAATGGTTTTTTTCTCTCTTACTTCGTGTAAAATCTAGATTCTTCTCAAAGAATCATTTAAATGCTTTTAAAACCTTCCTAAACACTCTTCATAATAGATTCGTATCCATCATGAAGGCTAACCTGATTATCTTACCAACACTGTACTGATATCCACCCCATTGCAGTGGGCTATTTAGAAGATTATTAGCAAAACATAAAAATAAATTTCTGTCTTAATTTTTTTTTTCAACTGATTGATTTCATTTTTAAAAATATAAAAATCAAGCGAACCAACGAAGGTTTCCTCAACAAATTCGCCCCTGAAATAAATTCACAATTTTGTAGTCTTGGGTCGATTTTTGCCATGCCTACTTAATATTTATTTTAGTTAAAATCTTAAACGGGCGGTTTTTTAAATCGACTCAAACCGGTCCGTTCGACACTACAATTTATCTATCTTAGCAAAAAAAGAAAATTATAGTTTTTGCTATCTAATTTTTTGTAGGTTCGGAAATTTCTTTTTCAATCCCTGCCTTCCGATATTTTTGGATCGGAGATTTGACCTAACCCGAACTGATTTTTTGCGAGTTGTCCGGGCTCGGCCTTAAATTTTTTTATTTTGCACAGTTGTCCAATCAACCCCGGCCCAAATTTTTTATTTGCCTTGCTTGGTCCGTTTTAGTTTGTTTTTTTTTAAATATTTGCCCGACATGGCCTGTGTGTTAAACGACCTACACATTTTTAATATCTAAATCAAATTTTTTTTCTTTATCTTAAAACAAAATACTCTTATTTTGAATTTATAATCGTAAAATTTTACTAATTTTTAATGAAATTATTCTTTTACAGTGATACAATATTGTATTTATTTTTGGAGATAGTTGGAATATTCATTGGGAGAAAATCTCTCTCAAAAAAAAATATACCTGCGTCTAAAATTTCCATTTAATAGTAATCCCTTCATTTATTTTAATAAGTATCAATACTCTATTACCAACCATAAAAAAATGACTGAATTTGAAAAGAGGTATTTCTTATTTAGAATATGAATAATTAATAATCCTCTCTCATTTACAATGAAAGCATAATTATAGTATATGGTTTGCCATGAATATGAGTTTGCTGGTTAGAATTTCTAACCTTTTTTTTTAAAATCGCATTTTAAAATGTAGCAGAAAATTATCCAGAAATAAGTTTTATTTGATAGATAATGACTATGATGGTATGAAATATGTGAATCTTGGTTTCATGTTTAGTTTAACCATGGTATAATTATTATGATAGGTCTTTAAGAAGTGTCAAATAAATTTTTTTTACAGCAATATATTTTGCCATATTATATATAAAAATGTAATATTACCTTTAGCCTACTTCCCTTAAATGCCTACCCCTTATCCTCTTGAAAAGATTGGACAAACTGTACCCCCCTCCTCCCACACTCTACCCTTTCAGTTTATTTAGCGGCGCCGCACATTATAACAACCCAGAAAATTTTATTGAAAAAAAAAATCTATATTTTGGCCTGAATAAAAATCTGTTTAAAATTGGCCAATTAAGAAAAGTCTGTTTCTAACTTTGTGATAATAAAGTCTAATACCGTTGTAAAGGCCATAATTATGATTTTAAAAAAAGGTTTTGTTGTAGCTGTTGAAAAAAAAAGAAATAAATTTTATATAATACATCAAATGTCAGTTATTTTCTGACAGGGGAATTAGTTTTTTCCTGGTGGATGGGAGGAAAACGAGATTATCACTGGGCTGTTTTTAAGAAGTTCTTTGTTTGCTATTTGGAGTGAAGATATTGGATGACGAGAGAGAATGGGGGATCGGAAGATGCCAGCAGGTGAAAAACAAAGAATGGAGGAGATTCAACTATTTTTATGAATATGAAACCTTTATAAGTATTTGGATGTGAACATAAATAAAATATGGTATATGTTTATTGTTGGTATTTATTTAATTATTAAGAAAAGATTGTTTGGATTGTTAAGTTATATTTTTGTGAGAGTAAAAGTTTGTGAGTAAAGGATTTTTTATTTATTTATTATCTTCAAAAGGTTTGAATAATAAATTTTTCCTTACCTCTTATTTTATGTTATGAACTGATGTTTTTGCAAAGTTCCTTAAATTTTTATTGCTAATTTATTATTTTTTTTGGAATGTAAACTTTATTTAAAATTGGGGTCTTCGTATAGGTCACCTAAATGCTTTTTCCTTATCATTTATCAATAATTATTGAAAAATGTTATATTTTGAAAGAGATTAACTCGTTGTAAATATTAAAACTTAATGAATATTTTCAACCTCTCGTGCGATTATTTTACCATTTTACTTATTAAGGGTGGTTGAATTTTTAAACCATTTTTCAGTTTATCCTTCCTTAAGTGAAAGAATTACTTTTAAAATTCAAGAAATTAAATATAACAGATGTAATATGCCAACCCAAAATTATTTTATGAATATTGAAAGAAAAAAATGATAATAAAATCAAAAACACCATTTACAATCTAAAAATGCAAAAATGTTACAATACACTAATCACATAAATTGTATTATATTCGAGAGAGAAAAAAAAGAAAATATATATATTTATTAAATATTTTATATAACATTTTCAAATTTTGGATTAAATTATGATAAATATTTAGTAAATTTATCATGGAAATTAATCAGTGAATAGTTGTCTGTTTTTAAATCCTCTTCCTTTTATTAATAATATTAAATAGATAACCTAGGTAACCTATTATCTGATTAACAATAGTTGCCATAGGCCATCGACTTGGGTGTAACTTTGTTCAACCACATACATGCATCAAATGTAAAATATTAGTTGACTCCAAAGAGAGACATGTCTAAATTGTATATATAGTCAAGGCAGGCATGCAAGGCATGCAGCAATTATTTAGCTATTAGCCGTTCTTATACCAGGGCCCGAATTAGCTATTAGCCGTTCTTATGCCAGGGCCCGAATACCAAACATCCTGGAGCCTAGTCGAGCATAGATAAAAAATTTTCCAATTTAACCTATAATTTGCTTAATATGATTACAATAGTGATACTCATTGATTTGTATTTTCCAGGAATATTAATTCTCCTAAACCAACTTTTCCAACTTTGTGAAAATTTGCAAATTATTAAATCATGATATTTTTTATCCATATTTTATTATATAGAGCCAAAGTATAGAATAAGTAAATGAACGATATTTTTAATTCTATAATTGAAGAAATTTGATTATTTATAAATTATTTGGCTTATCTCATTTTCATTACATTAAATTATAATTTGCGTCTAGTCTAATTCTATTTATTCTACCTAATTTTCCTCCAAAAGCAGAAATTATATTTAAACTACTATATTAATTTGGTCTTTTTGAACCTTTTATTCAACTACACTGAACTATTCATTTTAAAAGGTAAGATTAATATTCTAATATGTTATATATTAAGTTATAAAAATAACATCTAAATTTAAATATAATATATTATTTTAGATGCGGATTACAAACGATTGAGTATATTTGCTAATAATATTTTATCAAAAATTAATATGTTCAAAACTAAATAGTGAAATCCATTCAAAGTAATAATAATGTTTATAATTAACTTATATGATGATATGTGTTAAAAAGCAGTCTTTTTTGGCGAAAAAACTATGAAAGAATTTTAACTTAGATCGGATTTTTTCACTTGAGTAATTTTATTTAAAGACAGGTATCTTTTTGAATCTTATCAAAAAAAAAATAATGTTTTAAAAATATTTATGCTTTAGATGACCCAGGTATATTTATAATCAAAATAATAAATTATTACTAGCAAACAAGTGTCATAATTGTAATGTAGATAAAAATCTTTATATCTTCTATATAATGCGTGATATTCGTTGGTTTATGAGGATAGAAGGCATTTGTTGTTAAAAGACCTTTTGTGCACTATGTAATACGTTTGTTAGGTTCTTAAAAAGAATTATTCTAAATTATTATAAGATTTATATTGCCATTTATTTCCATTATTTTAATATATTAATAATTTTAAATTGAACTCTTCTTTTATAGAATATTAATTCCAAGTTTAAAGGTGATTTAGATGGTTCCTTATCAGGGAAACTGTTTTTAGTTATCCTTATTGTATTTTGGAAATTCATAGTAGGCAAAGGGTTCTTTCCCTACGATAGGAATCGACTCCAACCCTAATATCACTTAATCAACATTCTTTTGCCTTCCTTTATTATCCCTTTTCAAATCTCTGCTATATCTTTTTCTTACATTCTTTCCACTTGTCATTAGTTTCCACTGTTTTCTACTATCACTTACAATTTACTCTCTACTCTACTGTGCTCTCTTCCTGAGCTTAATATGTTGTAATATTACTATTTATCATACACGAATAGTCGTTTAAAATCTTTCATTTCATTTTGTATTATGGACTGTTATGATTCATTTTCTAACCAATCGTTCCTTTTTTACTTGTTCACCCAAATCACATGGCAATTTTTAGTCTTATTCTGTGTTTTCTTATCCCACATTACCTATATAGTTGTGACATGATTCTCGTGTCACCCTATCACGTCATTATTCTAGTCTCAGTTTATTGTTAATAATATTTTTGTTACGTCTTTTTTCATCTTTTCCTTTTACTCTTCATTCCATTTTTTTTTCTTTTATCCTTTCTTTCTATTTTTTTTTATATTCATTTAATTTTCCTTTTTCTTTCTACCTATTTTTTTAAAAAATTTATAATTATTATTGTATAAATAAATTCAAAAATGTTATATTCCAAATATTTCAAATCCTCTAATATATATATCAAATTGGCCAAAACACATTATCTGCTAAAATTAATTTCCCTTTACATCTTACAACATTCAATCTTTATAAATTATTATTTAATTTTCATACACAATTATTTAACAGATTTTTTTTAATATTAAATATAAGAATATAATTTTAATATTTAAATATATGGCCTACCAAAGTATCTATAATTATACATATTTATTGTAATTTCATGGGCCTGATAACTATTTTGGAAATCTAATTAATTTCAATAATTTCCAGGGAATTATAACTAGTTATTTTATCTAAAAATATTTTAAATATATATATATATATATATATATACTTTTCTTAAATATATTATTATTTAAATTTTCCAATTAAATTTTATATATAAATCTAAAAAAAATTTTGACAATTTATTGATTAACTTAAATCTTAGTTATTAACTATTTATTTGTTAACATTTTAAGCTCCATTTCCCAAGCTAGGTTTGAATTTAATATTCGAATGTATTATCTATATTTTCTGAATACCGTCGTCTGAGAATTAAAATATTCTATCTCCACTTTTTTTAATTTAAAAAAAATTAAGTAATGTTTTAAATAGGATGTTTAAGGTATTGGATTTAATTTGAGTTATTTTGAAAATATTTCGGATTTTTAAATTTAAATGAATGGTACAATGATAATATATTGGTTTTAAAAAATTTAATTTTGACAATAAGTGAATATAAAATAATCTTAATAAGGCGATAATACATAATGTATAATTTTATAATTTTAACTTATTAGAAATGATTAGCAAACTTTTTAATTAATTAAACATTTCTCTCACTAATATAAATTTATTCTATATTTTCTTAGGAATATTAAAATTTACTAATTTATCTTTAATTTCAGCTGTTGAACAAATAAGTAATATATTTATATTTATTTGGAAGGAAGCTGTAAGTAGGTAGACTCATCTTGTATATTAAAAATTCGTAAATAATTTTTTAATAAAATTAATTTTTAGGTCAGCTTAATTGGAAAATTAGGATAATTTTTTTTAACTATCTAATTTACCCAGTTTTTAGTAAACTTTTTAGCATCAGTCTGATATCATAAATTGATTTTAAAACTTCAGGGGATTGGAGAGGTAAGGACAGAATTCAGATTTAAATTTTTTTTAATATTCAATTATATGCTAGATTAAAATATTACTTATAATTTGAATAGCAAGATATAACTTCTCACATTGATATATGCTATCCACCAAACGGCATTAAGACCTCTTCGTTTAAATTCAATAGGAATATTATTAATAACTGCAAAGAATATGGGTGGTGACGATATGGTGCGAGGTTCGAGTCAGTAAAAATATATTTTATTAACTTTATTGACTAATTTCTTTTTCTTTTCTTAAGGTATTTATACGTTTTATAAAATATAAATTAGAATATAAAAAATAAAATAATATAAAAAAAAGTAAAGTTAAACCGAAAGTTATATAAATAAGGTTACGCAAAATAATAAGTAATATAAGTTGAATTACAAAAATAAAAAGTTAAGTTGAAAAGATAAATTTGAATTCATAAAATGTAATATAAAAATAAAATTAGATTACAAAAATATATAATTATAATAACGCAACATTCTCCCTCTTCTGATAATTTCATCGGAGAAGTCATAGAGAGTTTGTTGTTCTAGAAGTTTTTCCCGTTTCGATTGTATTCGGTTTCTTCTTGGTTAGCGCATAAGTCTCAAATGTTCTCGTAGGTTTGATGAAATCGTTGAACGTTATCGTTAGCTTGATATCCTTATCACATTTCTCAAATTTCATAATTAATCCAGTCGAATATTGGAATTTGGAATAAATCGGAATATATAATTTGGAATAGTTGATCAAATCAAATATATGAATAATAGCACGAATAAAATTTTGAATTTCGGAACAATAAAATATGTAATAAGGAATGTAATTTATGTAATAAGGAATGATAATTTATGGAATAAGGAATAAAATTTTAATCCAGAATAAGGAATGATAAATTATAATATATTATTATTTTAGGTGTTAAGTTAATCATAGCGTTTTATACTTTTAGCGTTTTATATTTTTTGCGTTTTACATTTTTTAGCGTTTCAATATTTAATTAGTAGCGTTTTAGTATTTAATTTATTTTTGTTTATTTTCAATCTCCGAGGTTAAAATATGCAAATAAAATATTATTCACATTTCCCTCTCTTTAAATAAAAAATTTAAATTTCACACCCTAATTTTAATTCAAAAAAAAAATTCTTCATAAGATAGTTTTGAAAATTCACCACATAATTTAAATATATTTTTCTAAAATGAATGTTTTTTTACATAACTTTTTGTCTTCAAAGCTTTTAATTTCAAAAACTTTTTATCATATTAAGTATTACTTATAAGGGTTATTTGAATCAATCATGTGATTTAAAAATTACATTTTAACATATTTAAAATTAAGTTTTATCTTCTTGTTTAGGATTTTTAATATTTTTAATTATATTTAAGAATTCATCTTTAGGTTTATGTTAATTTACAACAATTGGTCATCATTCAAGAAATCAAAAAATATCAATATTATCCATTATGATTTTACATTTTAGTAATTTTAAAAATTTATAACATGCCTTTATCCTGGCATAAAATTTTAATTTATAATACTTCTTACGTGGATTAGAATAATAAGTAACCATCATTGGTCTCACAAAATAGAATTCATAACCTATCGTTCAACTTCCATATCAGTTCTTCCTAGGTTGTCACATTAGGTTAGGTGCTGGCTATTATATTCCAGTCCAACATCCAGAGCCGGGACACCATAAAGAAAGAAGCTTTTTGCATGAAAGAACGTACTAAGGTTTGATTCTTGGTCATCTCAGTAGTTTAGGTAGTCACAATAGATAAGGTAGTCATAACATCACAATAGATAAGGTAGTCATAATAGGTAGTCATCTCCATAGGTTAAGCACAAGGTAGAGTCATAATAGGTAGTCATCTCCATAGGTTAAGCAATCAACACAATAGGTAGTCATATAAATAGAGTCATCTCAATGGATTAAACAATCGTCACAATAGGTAGTCTAAATAGAGTCATCTCAATGGATTAAACAATCGTCACAATAGGTAGTCATATAAATAGAGTCATCTCAATGGATTAAGCAATCGTCATAGATTAGATGGTCATCTCAGCAGATTAGGTAGTCATCTTTTTCTAGTCCACCACCCAAAGGGCACCATGCAAAGAATATGGGTGGTGACGATATGGTGCGAGGTTCGAGTCAGTAAAAATATATTTTATTAACTTTATTGACTAATTTCTTTTTCTTTTCTTAAGGTATTTATACGTTTTATAAAATATAAATTAGAATATAAAAAATAAAATAATATAAAAAAAAGTAAAGTTAAACCGAAAGTTATATAAATAAGGTTACGCAAAATAATAAGTAATATAAGTTGAATTACAAAAATAAAAAGTTAAGTTGAAAAGATAAATTTGAATTCATAAAATGTAATATAAAAATAAAATTAGATTACAAAAATATATAATTATAATAACGCAACAATAACTAATGTTGAATCATTTTAGGGAAGATAAATATAATTTTAAAAATATTAATAAAATAGTAAAAAGGGCTAAATGACTGCATAAATTTAAATTTAATCGGTAGATAGAATAATTTAGGTTATCATGAATGAATTAAATAAAATAGTAGATTAATTATTTTTATATAATATAATGTTTAATTTTATAAATTCACATTCTTTTCATAATTTAATACGAAAAAATCTAATATTTATTTTATTTTTCAACTATATAACTAATAATTAAATATTTTTCCAGAACACGATATTGAACGCTTAAGTAAATATATATCAATGATGAATAAAATTTTAGTTCTTTTATAATTTTTTTAATATTCAGAATATCGTTTGGCAGATGAAAGTATGTTAAACTGAAATTCATAAATAAAAAAAATAAAATTTAGTAATACAATATGCTATCATAATAAATATACTCATGCTTAAATATGACTAAAAGGCGCTTATTTAACCAATTTTTCTGTTTTGTGACAGGAACATTTTTATATTTCTTTTGATCTGCCAAATTTTTATTTAATTTTTTTAAAATTTTTTCATCAAAAAACACATTTGATTCTATATCATAATGATGTTTATGTTGAGAAGCTTCTAAAATTTTAAAATATTCACTGTAGATTTAGGTAAAAATTTGATTTGAACGGAAATGTATTTCAGTTTTCCTGTTAGAGTTCCGACTCCAAAAATTTCAAAAATTTATCACGGAATAAATGATTTTGTATTTTTTTTTGAAAAAATTTATATTAAAATTAATATAAATTTGTGTATAGTTCAAAAATTCATTTCAAATTGTAAATTAATACAATGAGAGGTACTATACAAATAGAGATATACGTATCCAGTCCAAACACACTTTCAAAATTTAATAACTGAAAATAATTTAAAACTTAAAGATTCGGCATATTTCATATGGCAATAGGACAATGCTATGTATCATCTCTTTTAAGGCGCCTCTTTTTAAAACAAAATATAATTTATAAAATATACTATATTATCTTTAATAAAATGAAATTAATTTAATCAGATATAACTTTTTACCAAGTGAAAGGATTCAATTATTAGTATTAGGATCTAAATATAAAGATAGATAATAAAATTTTAAATGTGATTATATAGTTAAAATAATTTTTGCTTAAATTTGTTATTTAATTTTTATTTATCTCAGTTCACTTCCTAGAAATGCCAAGTATAATTTTATATATACATCTAAAATAAATTTATAAAAAGACAAAATATATATATAACATTGATAACTTAAATATTAAAATAACAACGAATGGTTAATGTCAGAATAAAATCTGCAGTAAATATATTGGCATTAAAAAAGATAATTCTATAAACATAGTAATTCTAAGTCAATTGTATATATAATCGAAACATTTACATAAAATTAATTAATTACAATGATTTTTAAATTATTTATCATTAAAAAACTATGAGTTAGATTATAGGAATGTGATATCTCTATGATATTACCATTTATGAAACATATTCTGAATTCGTAATTATATTATTCTTTTTATATAATAATAAATCTTTCTCTTTAACAAAAAAAATTATCCGCTATCTGCCTCGTTGCAAATACCTTAAATAATGGTAAAATGTTTCTATCAAAATAATGTAACCTTTATCAAACGCGCTAAAATTATTTGTCGTGATAAGCTCCATGAGATTATTGTTAGCAATGAACCTTTAATATCTATCTCACAATTTCCTGCTACCATCAAGGACCTTCTTCTAATATTCCTGGTTCAAATTATCTTTTCAAGTTGCATGTTCATGAATAGCTAAATAAATTATATTATCAACAAAAGGCTTCAAATTACAATTACTTCCAGTGGGAGAATTTTAATGCTCTATAAATTGATCGCTATTTTTCTAAGAAAAATCTGGATATTGTAAAATTTGCAATTAATAATATTAAAACAAAGTAATAGAATATCTTAATATTATTCTCAGGTAATCTATAAACTTACGTGATATAGCATTCTTTGATTTTTTTATCTACATGGCTTAAAACTTAGCTCTTGGCATGTTACACCAGTAAAATCAAACGCGATGCTAATTTTTTCAAAATTATATCATTATTTAAAATTTGAAATATTGAAATAAAAACATTGTTGAAACCGTGCCTCAGCAACTGTTTTGAAAAAAAATTAAGGACTTGGAATTTAGAGGGATTATAGTCAATCCGTAGCACGCAAACCATAGTAACCTGTTTTCAGGAATATTTGGTATATATTATTTGTAGGGCCGTTTCACATATTATTCACAAATTATAATCTTCAACATGTATTTTGTATACTTATTTATTAATTATTAGTTGAAGAGGCAAAAAGAATTAGTATATTACTCATAAAATATATTTTGTTACAATAGTTTAAAATAAAATGTTATTATTTTCTTAATTGTTACAGTGCAGAACTTATTAATGAATGGAATAAAACGAATATTTTATCTAAGATAAAAAAAATAGGAATAGATCACCTAGCCTAATTACTATATTAGACCATCTCATTATTTAAATAATACAAAAATGTAGATCTTTTAAGAAATCACTAAGAAATAAGAGAATATCTTAATTAATATATATCCCTGAATATATCATAAAAAAGAGAAAAAAGCTATGTAAATCCTAATATAAAAAATATGCAATAACATATATTCCTCTTATTACTACTCATTGATTACTAAAATTGAACGATGATGCTGAACTAAATTTGTGGCATTTTTTTGTTTAAATGTCAATAAGATACTATAAAGAAATGGCTAGAATCAAAATATTATCGCTTTATTAATTTTCTACTATATTAATATGATATTATTTATTTTTTTAAAATTATATTAAATAAACAGTTAAAAAGGCTGACAAAATATGTAATATTTTCTTAATACGTATTATATGGATTATCACATATTGACATTTAAAAAAACTAAATTCATAAAATATATAAAGCGTGACAATTTGTTTTATATAAAATAAAGTCTTAAACATAAATCTAACCATATTATATTTTTACCTATATATAATATTTGAATAGTGTCCATATTATAACATAGATATGTTTATTCTATGTTTTCATCATGAAATTTACTAATAATAATTGATTTTGACCAATGTCAGCCCGATGATGGCTATTTTAAGCAGTGCAGGCAATAAAATTTATACTATTCCAAATATAATTATTTATAAAACGAATTTAAATTTTAAAATATCATTAAAATTAATTTTTTTAAGTTAAATCAATAATTGACAAGCAGTAATTGCTCCAGGCTTAAACTATCTTAAATAATTTTGATCAATTTTAATTTTGAAAAGTATGTTTCCAATTTATAAATATATTCAAATCAACATTTATCACTCTATGAAGAACAATGCGTAATTTGGAAGAAGCACTACATATAAAATAACAACTCTCCTTGAAATCATAGTGGCACGATTGAGATTACAATTTAACAGCTTACAATTTTTTTAGATCAATGTTTTTTTGTAAAGTCATTATTTCTTTCTTTCTTACTTTGATTATTATTATTGTGAATTGAATTGAAGATAAAATTAATATTAGTAAGTGGAAATTGATCTCATAACAGTCGATCAGCTGTTTAACCGCCAATGTGAATTCAAGGTTTAGTGCTATTTATTCTTGATATCTTTAGAAATGAGCAATTTATATTAATATACCATCTAAATTGAATTAGTATTAAACTTGATTTAATATTTTACATCTTTTTGTATATAAACAGTAAAAGATATTAGAGAAAAAAGTAATTGAATATTTCTATATACATTTCGTACAATTTACATTTGATTGACATTATTATTTATAGTTCGTTTTTAAGAAAAATTTACTCTAACACTTTGGGGGTTTAAACGAAAATAATTAAATTTTGGAAAAATATGGAGTTATTTTTATTTTATGATAAGTTTTTGGGCAAAGGAGTGTTGATGAGAAGGGGGCAACAGGGTATACCAAATTTTTCTATTTTATTTATTTTATATAAATATACTTAATAATTATCGTTTTCCCCTTGTTTTGTGCCTATTCATTGGTAAGCCACAGTTTCTCTTATAATAGTTTTAATACTAAAATTAATCATTTTAAATAAATACTATTATTTCTTTCAAATATTTTAAAATCCTTTTTTAATAATAACGTAATATGAGAGGTAAGAGATAAGGTTTTATTTGTTAAAAAAAAATTATGTTTGAACTTCATGCATGTCAAATTGTGCATGAGATTACCAGATAGTAATTATGTTTATATAATATTTATCAAGCTTTACATCCTGAGATCAATTTATTTTAAAAATCTTAATATTTATTATATTATTTCTCCTATATTAATATTTAGACCCAAAAGATATTATAGGTAGATACTAATTTATTCTGTCATTTCTAAAACATATTGATTTCTATATATTAGTGTTGTTATACGACTTATTTTGAGCCGATTTTTAAAAACGGCTAACTCAATATTTTATCCAGAATAATAATATTGATTTTGCTCACATAGGTAGCACAATGATCTAGACATATACTATAATCTCGAGGCTTAGACAATATTTTTCTGGCTGAAATATTAAGTTAGCCGTTTTTAAAAATAGGCTCAAAACGAGCCGTTTAACAACACTAATTAAAATAATATATATTTAATAAATAAAATATGATAAACTTTGTGACTTATATAAAAAGATTATATTATAATGTTATATTATTTTAGACAAGGAATACGTACAAATATGTAAATCTACAGTTTAAATGAATCTGTTATTAATTTTTATTTATTATTAATAACTATATAGACAGATCCATTAATACAGGTAAATTAGAATTTCAATGTAAAACTTAATTGCTATATTATGTAGTCATTGATCAAAGTTTAAAGCTTTTTAAATAATAAATTTATTAATAAATATAACCCTTCATTTTTATAAACATTGCCCTCATTCCTTATTTTCTCAAAGGTTATGTAAAAATTAGACCCGATATAATAGCCCTATATTCATCTATCTTTAGCGATTATTATCCAGATCATTCATATTTAACTTAATCAACCAATATCCTAAGCACTTAACAATTAGGGTTTTGGATAAAGGATAAGCGAAATAGCATGCAATGTAAATTCACCATTCTAATAGTGCCAGCATAAAAATAGATTTCAAAAATAATTCCGTGAATTTTTTTAAAGACTTCTGCAAAAAATTTCATGAGTTTTCTAAATTATTCCTACTATAATATTATATATACCTATCTGACGAGGGAATCCAACACGGTGCCCCTCCACATTTTCCTAGGTATACATGAACTTGTATAGGATGTCTAATCAAAATTTTACTTAAACCTTAAAATTTTATATTTTGATGATGGTATTTATGGTCATTTATCTAGAGTTTTAAAAGATTTATATAATATTGAGACTAATTCAAAACAAATAAGTGTAATCCTAAAGCAAAAGACAGAATGCTGTTTCATAGAATACAACACATTCGCTTTTTATGACTACAAAGCCATTGAACTTAATAAATAACCCTTTCGTCTTATCTTTAACTAACATTCCTCTTAATTTCTTTGCTATGAGTTACTATCATCTTAGAAAGAATAATAGTTAAAAAAAACTTTCTCTAGCAGAAACAAAAAATATCAATAAATCCATAAAAATCACTAATTTAATTTTAATCTAACCACACATTTTTTTAAACTTTTATTCATGAAATGTGAACCCAAAAACAATTGAGGCCAGAATTAATATTAGTTAGAAAAATATACATTGTCATTTTTAGAGATTTAAATATGTTTTCCTTATTTGGAGCGCTCTACCCACTTTTTTATAGCAATATAGAAAATTTATTTATAAATTCGACTTTAAATATATTATTATAGACCCAAGTATTCAATCATTAAATTATATATATATTCTAATTCTGTAAGGAACCTTAAAAATTTATTTATAACTAGATTTAATGATAATAGATGAACTTTTAAGAGAATTAAAATTATTATGATGAAATTTATACATAAAATTTATTGAATTTCATCAATAAAACGAGATACTTTAGTTAACTTATTAATCTTTTCTTAGGCAGTTTACTTAAAAAAATTATAAACTTTATTAAAAAAGATAAAATTAAATTGAATTTGAGATAATATTGATATTAATCTGCAATTTCGATGATATTACATTTAAATTAGATTTCTATTTTTTTTTAAATATATTTTAGATCTCTTGATCTTCATAAGTTTGATATTCAACTATATTATTAATCTATGAGAACGTATATTGTCATTTTATTTTTAATTAACTAGATTATTGCCAAATATAATTAATAAAACAAAATATTCTAATTGATAATAATATTTTTGTCTTTTTCTTAAGAATATATATATAATTAAATATAATTTCGATTCTTTAAGTTTTTTCTATTCTTTAGCTTATAATTTATTTTTAATTTAAGATATAGAAAACATAAGTAATATTTGTATTTTAATTATGTCATTTTGAATGCCAAACAATATACTATCGTAATTAATGCCACTTATTGTTGAGTAAGTTTCCCATTCATTAATAAAAGAGCATAAAAATATATTTAAAAAAAACTAAATTATTAAAGTAAAATAAAATAAAGGTAAAGCAGTGAAAATCTAATGTATGAAAAGATACTAGTTAAAAAAAACATTCAAAAATTAAACATAAATTGAATCAAATCCCCCTATTGAGTAGGTTTGAGACTAGAGTATTGAATGGGATGGAATAGTGTATTAATATGCTCTTGCAATAATATATAATGTTAATTGCAATTCTGTGCTAAAAAACTTTTTTGATAACATATTTTTATCTTGACTATTTAATATTCATTATTTTTTATCTTTTAGAGTATAACCTTACGAATATAAGTAATAATATCTAAAAATCAATCAGCAACTAAATTGTAATCCATTTATACATTTTTTAGAAATGATGTATGAGAAACTAAAGGTATAATAGAATAATAAAACTTAATATCTTCCTACAATAAAATGTTCTTGCATTATTAATCCTTAATTTATTACTATTAAATACTATATATCAGATTTAGTTAATAGATATTAACAAAATGCATTCATAGATACATCAAGTGTATCATTTTAATCTTTTTTTTGAATAATAAACAATTATTCGATTGATGCGAATTCTAGAATAATTTGAAAATATGATTTTCAACATTATAATTTTTAAAAAAAATTTATTTTACCAAATTTTAATTATATAATTATTTTCAAATATTATACGAAACAATAATGCATTATTTATTTTAAAAGTTCCCCTTACAAAGTTTATAAACTTATATTGTTTATCTGTCATTTTTAAATTTTTCAATAATTTTACTAATTATTAAAAGAAAAACCTCAACTTTCTCTGAAATATAATTAACTTAATTAATTCCCACTTGAATATGTTTTATATAATTCACACTTTGATTTGATGCAAATAATTGATTGATCTTGACTCAGAGTACTCGCAATAGATTTTTGGGAAAATGCAGTTATAGCAAAATATTAAGGAAGAATAATATTCCTTCTTATCAATCATTATAATAGGTTCCACTCTTATAAAAAAAAAGAGCGTAGTAAATTTTTTTTTAACTAAGCTAAATATAAACTAATTTTAAAGATAACTAATTTAAACACTTTATTAATAAAAATATATAAAGCATAAATTGATTTGAAATTTAAAGGATTTTATAATAAAATCTTGATTGATCAAAAGTAAATATAATTCAACACTATTAAATTGCATATAGATATTATTAAAAGAGCTACAATAAAAGGATATTTGGTAGAAAATAATATACAAAAATAAAAGTCCGATTTTCTGACAAATTAAAAATTCATCATATTTTATTCTTGTCTTTTTTTATCATAAATTTGTATCATTGAAATAAATATATTATTTTATCACTCCTCTTTCCTGAGTTTTTAAATTAGCGGCAGGTGACATATACTACAATTGTCGATCAAATTTTTCAATCTTTTTATGTTTGGGCGCGGACTGTTATATATAATATGAATGTTAGGTTGAATTTGAATTTAGATGTTATGTACAAAGATGAGTTAAATGGGATAAATTAGAAAAGAAAATATACGAACTCGAAGTTAGGTAAACGTAGAGATGCCAAAATATTAAAAAAATATATTATCAACGGAAGACATAGAAAATCAGATGTGGAAAACTTGTTGTAATAAATCTAACCATTAATAAAAATGATATTAGATAAGATTTTTATTTAGATTAGCACAACTCAGGTTAGATTTTTTAGGTCTGTTAATTTATTCAATAGAATTTTAAACTAAATTACCTAGTAGTAAAATAAATAAAAACGGTTGATAAATTATAATATTTAAAATGCAAAGAATTATTCAAATTTTGAATCGAATGTGGATAACAAATTTTACTATTCGTGTGAAAACCGATAATAAATAATAAATTATTCGTTTCTGAGCAGACATAATCACATTTATTTTTCATGTGTATTTTTTTTTACCGCCTCATTAGTACAAATGGGAAAAGTTCCAAGTAACCTTATTTTTTTTATAAAACTTTTATAAGAAGTATATTAAAGAGTATGAACTCAAATTTTTTATAGTACATAAAAGGTTTACACACTAAAATATATTGTTATTAATGTATAACTTAACCAAATTCTTTATAAATAATCCAATAAAATACAGTAATTAATACATAATGTATAATTGACACAGTGGGGCAGGCCAAGATGAGAACACAAAAATTTATTTATAAAAAATTTATTTATTTTTAAAAGATTAATTTTACAATATATTACATTATATTGGACATGTCCAAATTTTACAGTCTATATAGTCTTATAAAATAGTTTTAATTTGAATACAAAATAAATAAAATAAAATAAGTTTGTTAAAGTCGCGATATATTTTATAAAAGGTCATAAGCGATATATTTTATAATAGATCGTTAGCGATATATTTTATAAAAAGGTCATAATGTTGCGATATATTCATATAATATTTAATTAATATATTTATTTATTTTAATATTTTATATGATCATCTCTAACATTTCCCTCTCTGAGAAATCCAATTACCCTGGTCATCGGTTTTATTGGTAGTTTATCATTGTTATCGTCTTGGTTATTCGTACCACGTTTTAATTTAATTTTCATTATAAACATTAATTTAGGATATTCCAATTTATTCTAATAAATTTTAATTTTCATTTTAAACATTAATTTAGGATATTCCAATTTATTCTAATAAATTTTAATTTTCATAATAAACATTAATTTACGAAAAATAAAATCTTTATTTTAAATATCATTAATTTAAGAATTATTCAATATATAGTTTTCTCACATCAAAAAATAAAATAAAATAAAAATATTATATAAAAACCGTGGTGGGACTACAAGTTCCCAAAAAACATGCGTAATTATATTTTAAAATTATGATTTGTAGGTTTTTGTTTTAAGAAATAAAATTCTTTAGGTTCTGATGTAAGGGCTCTTATCTTATCCCCTATATTTTTAAAAACTTTAAAGTTCCACATGGCATATGTCCAAGGGAAGAGATAACAATCGGTGTAAAAATATAATTTGTGAATTTGGAATATTTCATTGTTTTTTTTTCTCGGCTATATCAACCGGATTAGAAAATAAATTTTTTGGGAAAGAAGATACGCATGTGAAGTCCCAAATTAAGGATTTCCCTAAAGACCAAGGCACGGAAGTTAAGCCATCAGGTCTTAAGCCATCATCTAACGATAAATTTGTAGTCTCCAGGATGTTTGGTATTCGGGCCCTGGTAAGAGAACGGCTAATAGCTAAATTAATTGCTGCATGCCTTGCATGCCTGCCTTGACTATATATACAATTTAGACCATGTCTCCCTTTGGAGTCAACTAATGTTTTACATTTGATGCATGTATGTGGTTGAACAATGTTACATCCAAGTCGATGGCCTATGGCAACTCTTAATTGTTCATCTGATAAGAGGTTACCTAGGTTACGACTTGGTAATGCTTCCAACCATTCATAACCACTAGTACAGTGAGCATTCTGTAATAGTTGAATATACTCCAAAAGGGGGTTTGATGAGATTATTTTAAAAATTTTTTTAATTAAAGGTTCGAAAATAGATTGGTGTGTTAAGATCGTGGGTAAGACAGCTTCAGGTGGAGCTAAAGATACCCAGGCTGTCAAGGCTGAGTTTAAAAGGGGCGTTATTCATCAAACGCGATGCCAAAAATGAGGAAAGAGATAGAAGGTTTAAAGGATATAAATCTAAACCACCCATTTTCGAGGGTAATTGTGAGAAACCCCAATTAAAATCTTCCAATTTAATATTTAAAATATTTTCTAATAAGCTTCTAAAAAATTCATGAACACGATTAATAATTTCATTATTTAAAAAAAAGGAAGAAGATCTAAAAATATGTACAATCTTTGGTAAAAATAAATATTTTTTTAAAAGAAAAAAGCTCTGGTGTGAAGGAATTTCGTTTAAAATAGTTTCAAGACCTGATAAGCCTTCGAAAAAATTTTCCACGAACAAAGCTTCTCTAAGCGCTGCTTGGGTCAAAAAATGCTTAACTAGCTACAGCTATTAAATATTTATAATTATATTATCGGCTATATTTTATTGCATTTTTAAAATAATTTTTTTAAGGTCTCTGAGTAACATTTGAATTTGATAGATCTCGGGATTTACATTTATTTCGGATCAAAATCATCGGACCGTTTTAAAAATCAATCCAAATTGGGCTTTTTAACAATATTAACTAAAAATAAACTAAACTCTTGAAATGGGAGAAGACTGAACTGTGGGGCATGATATTAATTTGAGAATTGAGTACTCTATTTTTATCGATGAATCAAAAATTTTAATATCATAATGTTTAACTGGTAAAACAATATTAATATAAACATAAAGTGATCAACAATTAGTCTCTTGATCTAAAACCATATTTATATGGGATATCCAAAACAGTGACAAAAAAAAATAGTAGAAAAAAATTTAAAATTACATATATACAGAAATTTAATAATAAATATTAGAAATTTTATAAAAACTAATAAAGTTTGCCTGATATTGCTTAAAAACGGCTAACTTAATATTTTAGCGAGAAATATTGCTAAAGTCTCACCTTTGTTCCAACTATGAGCAAAATCTTCAAACTTGGGTAATATTTTTATGGATGAAGAATTGAGTTAGCTGTTTGAAAATCGGTTCAAACAATCTATTAAACAACCTAATCTATTTTGTTCATTCATTATTTTAATGATGACAAAATCAACAATAGGAAAAACATAAATATGAAAATAGATAAAAATATCTCACTGATGGAAATATGATCATTATTTATATTTATCTATTTTAAGAAAAAAAGTTGCCATGAAATTAGAAAGTAAATAATAAAATAATATAAATTAGCAAATTTAATCTTTAAGGAAATTTAATAGATAAGATATTGTATCATTCATAATAAAATTTTAGATATTATTAATTAATAAATGGGTGAAAAATACACCCACTCCAGAAATTATAATCGGTTTTTCTTTATTTTAGGCTTAAACTTAAATTCAAATCTAAATAATTTTAAAAAAAAAATTTTTTAATATATTTTGAAATTAATTATAGTTGAATAATTCTTTTTTTATTGCTAAGGTATGAGTCGCTTACTACTGTTATGGTTCCCAATATTTTATTCAATTTTTTTTTAAATTTTTAGCGTTGAAAGAATATAAAATTATATATTTTATTATATTATATTTATAATCATATTTTTATTTTCAATTAAAGTGATTAGTGTAAACGGTTTATGGGTTTCATCAAAATATGCTGATAAATTTTTAATTTAATTATATAATGATTCTATTTTTATTATTTAATGATATTTCATGGAAAAATTAATATAAAGTTGTTATTTATAATTTATAATAGAATTTTGGGATAATATATATAATAATATGGAATTTACTGTAGCATTGTGATTTTATTTTAATTGTTTTAAATTTATTCGATTAAATAATAAAAAAAATTTCCGCATCTAATAATTTAATAATAATTCTCCTAAGTATAAACCAAAAAAATGGTTTCTAGGACAGATTTATTCAAAATATATTTCTAAATATTTATTAAATATGGAAGTCAACGGTTCAGTCTTAAGTGTGGAGCAGATCAAATAATGTAGTTAGAAGAAAAAAATTCAGATTAATCTATCCTGATCTTATATTAAATACTTTTTACTAGCTATATAAGAATATATTTTAATAATTTTATTATAATTTTTATAATTTATTATTTATATAATCAATAGAGAATTGAGAAACAAACTACTATTCTATATATGATGAAATTACCATTATTTTATAATTTGATCCAAATTTGAAAATTTTTATAAAATATTTAATAATATATAACATTATGATTTCCTTTTTCTTCTCTCGAATATAAAAGTATTTATGGGATTATTACATTGTAAAATTTTAAGATTTTATGTTTGATAAAGTATTGTGATTTATTTTTATTATCATTTTTTTTAGATATTCATAGATATAATTTGAGGTTAGCACATCACATATACGTTATATTAAATTTGTGAATTTTTAAAGTTATTCTTTCACTAAGGAAGGTTTGAAAATTGTTTTAAAATTTAACAATATATTTGTTTTATTTTTTTCCAATCGTTATCTCTTATCTCTTTATTTGGACATATGTCATGCGGAACTTTAAAATTTTTAAAAAATTTAGGCGGCAAAATAACAGCCCTAACATACAAATTACCATTTTAAAATTAAATTATACATGTTTTTTGGAAAATTGTAGTTACACCTACGTTTTTACATTTTTAGATAAAATGGCAAAATATATTGCTGTAAAAAATTATTTAACACTTTTCCTAAAGACCTATTATAATAATAAACCAAAGGACCAAGATTTATATATTGCATAAAATTAGTAGTCATTATCTATCAAATAAATCTTTTTTAAAAAATTTTATGACACTTTTTAAAATGCGATATAAAATGGTTAGAAATATTATCAGCAAACTCATATTTATGCCAAACAATATACTATAATAGTGCACTCATTATTCTTATTCTAAATAATAACTCTTTCAAATTCATTTTTTTTTAAAGTTGGTAATAGAATATTAATATTTTCTAAAATAATTGAAGGGATTCGCCATTAATTAAGATTTTAGAGTTAAATATCAATTTTTTGGTCTAATAAACAGGAAGGTTTAATGGCATAGAGGAAGTAAAGCAGATTATTTTTTTCCCTGAAGATAAGATTACATAAAATTTTGTGTTATCACATTTCCTAAAATCATTTTACATCAATTTTTTTTCTCTTTCAAATTAGATAAATACATATTGATGATGAACATATTCAC
>NW_027051072.1:0-225 GCF_954871325.1 Gordionus sp. m RMFG-2023 | reverse complement strand
AATCTCATTGATCGATTTGCCAATAAATATAATATAAATGATCACAATTTATTATTTGGTATGGCTACCTGACCCAATATACTGACTTTCATCTATTTCAATAATTCAATCCCATTTACAGTTACATTATTTGTATTTATTAGGAAAGGGATTTTAATTACTAGAGTTAATTAAATTAAATATAGCTTCTATACATTTTTGCTGCATCGTAAGATGACTAGGATC
>NW_027051071.1:0-6645 GCF_954871325.1 Gordionus sp. m RMFG-2023 | reverse complement strand
CGTTGAATTGGATTTCTTTTAAAAAATATTGCGTGCAAGATAATTTTATATCCCTTCCCTCCCCAATAATTAATAAAAACAAATCATAAAATCAAATATATTATGGTTCTTAAAAATTTTAATGGTTTATCCCGTCTGGTAACAGCTTAGAAATTTATTAGATGTAGAGTAGGTTTTCTCTAAAGTGCATTCTAACCAGTGGCGTAGACAAGTGGAGAGGAAGCTTGGGGTTAGAACTCCTACCATAACTCCCGAAAAATAAATTCTTTTAAAAAAATAATTTCTTATAAATTTAATAATATAATTTATATTGTTAAATTATCTATAAGAAAAGGAAAGGAAAGTAAAGGAACGTAAAGTAAAGTAAAGGAAAGTAAAGGAACGTAAAGTAAAGTAAAGGAACGTAAAGGAAAGGAACGTAAAGGAAAGGAACGTAAAGGAAAGGAACGTAAAGGAAAGGAACGTAAAGGAAAGGAACGTAAAGGAAAGGAAAGGAAAGGAAAGGAAAGGAAAGGAAAGGAAAGGAAAGGAAAGGAAAGGAAAGGAAAGGAAAGGAAAGGAAAGGAAAGGAAAGGAAAGGAAAGGAAAGGAAAGGAAAGGAAAGGAAAGGAAAGGAAAGGAAAGGAAAGGAAAGGAAAGGAAAGGAAAGGAAAGGAAAGGAAAGGAAAGGAAAGGAAAGGAAAGGGAAAGGAAAGGAAAGGAAAGGAAAGGAAAGGAAAGGAAAGGAAAGGAAAGGAAAGGAAAGGAAAGGAAAGGAAAGGAAAGGAAAGGAAAGGAAAGGAAAGGAAAGATTTCTCTAATAGATGCCCAAACCCTTCTGCCATCTGTTAGCAAAATCTCTAGAATTGCATAATCTTTTTTGGTTAAAATATTGGGTTACTCGTTTTTAAAAATCAACCGTTTAACAAAACTAATCTTGATACTAAAAAACAAAAAATGTCGTTTCCCCATTTAGAATTGTTTTAAATTTGAAGCTGAGAAATAAATAAAATTCAAGAACCCGTCGGATATAAACAATTTGCCCGGATCCGTCATACTGTCATTTTTTAAAAAATTCTGATAGATTCCGTAGGATTAAAATTATAATTATGGTCATTTAAAAATTAAAATTTGTAATATTATTTCACCGTCATAAAAACCTTTGATTTAATTTTTTTAAAATTGTAATAATTCTAGTACGATCAAAGATATATGGAATCCTTGTATATAATGTAAAATATAATTATGGTTTACTAAAGCAGAAGCCATTAAAAGTGTATTAAAATTTTTTTAATAAAGAGGCGGCAGAAATTATCTTTAATTGAAAGGTATGATTATACTATGTTTGATTTTGTTTTTTGTAAAGGTACAGTGACTATCTCTTAACAAAGTATAATTCGAATATGATTCCTATTCCTTATATCAATATCCATTTTTAAAAAAAGGATAGTGCTTTTATATTTTAAAAAAATCTCATATTTAACTTATTTTGAATATTTAAAAATTCTTGATGGACAAGAATCAACATGACAGAGACCACCAAAATAAAGCGTAGCTCCAGCAATAATGAAACTGATGCAGAAGTGATGGAAAGCTAGATTCATTAAAGTACAAATTAGCTCATCATTATCAAATAGATATTAGCCCGACAATGATCATCGTCAGGAGAATCTAATTAAAAGCAGTTTATAATGTAAGGATCCACAGTAAATTTTAAAAAAAATTAAAAACAATATATCGGCGGTCTTATACCCTTGTAAATCTTGTTAATATGTTAATCGGCAAGTCTCAAAAAAAAAGAATGTAAAGAATTGGCGTGCACCTAAAATGTAAGGTACGTCCTAAAGAAAGTTATTAGCCAATTACTAATTGACAAAATTAAATATAATAATAAAAAATAATTTTCCAATTAGGATGTGTTTAAAGATAGAATGAAATATAATCTGTTTTTCGCCATAAACCATAGAATTTAATATTTCAATCTATCATTATTATACATGACAGTATAATCAGCTTATATAATCTCCCAATTTATAACGTTTACATTATTAACGTTTACATTATTAACGTTTAGAATTTGGATAAGAGAAATTTTCATTTTAATTTCCCACTTTTAAATAGGCCGGGAACAAATTATTCATTTCGATTTTATTAGATTTGTATTTTATATCCTCATTATTTGATCGTTCGATATTATTCTTAGGTATTTAATACTATAAAAACATTTTATTTTTTTACTTTATTATTCCATTATTTTTTGAATAGAAATTAATACATTTTTACGTTTTTGATACCCCTTCTCAATAAAATTAGGCATGAATTATCTCACTGAATTACTAATTTTCGGAGTTGTTAAAAGATACATTTTAAATGGATCTATATAAAGATACATCGACTAAAATGAATCTAGATACATATACTATTTTATCCTCTTTATATATAGGGTTCATTGTTATTCTCGGGCAGAAACTCTGATTATGATGGCACAAAATACGTAAACAACATTTTAATATTTTATTCTCAGTCAATTCGAACACCATATATAAAAATAATAATTAAATGAATTCTCATTTAAAACGAGCATTTATTATTAAAAAAAAATTTATATTAAACTTATAATTTGTTAATTTTAATGAAATATCTATAAATTTAAAATTCTATATAAATTTATTTGCTTAAAATAATTTTGTGCATCAATGGTATTGTTTTTAATCATTAATGGACGTCATGGCTAAGCAGGAATTATTTATATATTACTTTAAGTGATAAAAATATCCTTTAGAATCTTGAACTGATATCTATAGATTTAAATGGGGACAAATGATATTTAATTAATATCTTTTTATATATAAGTTTTAATATTTTATATATAAGTTTAAATATTTTGTATAATATTTTTTAATTTTTTATAATATTAGTCTTAATATTTTTATATATCCATTTAAATTATATGCTCATATGAGATAAAATGAATTTTGCATTCAAATATTTTATTTTTAATATAAAAAGGCATTAAATTACAGTATACCACTTAAAAGTATCTAAAACAAATTCTGACACCTCTAAGATAGTATCTATATATGGACACTTTTATAAAAGTATAGCAAATACGTTATTTTTGTGTCTAGATACATTAAAAACTCAGCTAATTTTAGTAATGCATCATGGCCACACACTTTTGATAACATTAATTCCTGAATTCTGCATCAAAATTCTTAACATACTTCATTGATCTAGGGCAAGATATGAGAAATATTTTTAATATTTTAATTTTCAATCAGATAACTATTTTATGGGATTCAGATTTTTGTATTACTTATGGTTATATAATTCTTTAAAAATTGTATAACAAAAGATAACAATAAAAAGTTTCACTTTATACATAGTAAAATATGCAAAAAAACATATAAGAAAATAATTGAATCAATAAATTTTTTGGTTTTACATTAAATTAAATTTCAAGAAGAAATCAAATTTATTTAAATTTAATTATAGTTACTTAATCAAATAAATTATGATTTTTTTATTATAAAAAAAATTTTTTTATATGAAATTTATTATTACAATTTTACTTGCATATATTATGAATATGAATTTGATAAGATTATTAAGTATATAATAAATTGTAATTTTGCCAAATTTTATATCTTGAATGTTCCCTTTTTCTTCATTATTTTCTTCTTTTTTTTTACTTATTATTTCTATATTCAAAATTTTTAATTTTTGTAATTTATTAGTCAAAGATTAGGTTTTAAAAAACAAATAAAGTAAAATTTTATTGTATTTAAATATAAAGTCTGGATGAGGTATAAATTATAAATAAATTTTCATGATTTTAAACACATTTAATGTAAATGCACTCATATATTGAAAAACATATTATGAATAAATTATTGCTATGAAATTCTAAAAGTGTAAAGCTTCCTTATGAGATATGTTTAAATTTTTAAAAAATCAGATTTTAAATTAATTAGACTCCTAAACCCATATCCCTCCCCCCAGTGAATGATAATATCACTCCTTGCCCCTTTAGAATTTACCAACTTCTTACCAGATCAAAATTAACAAAAAAAATAAATTCAAAAACAAACTATCCCAAGCCTTCCCAACTTCTTTTAAAATAATGATACTGTAATCATAACTGACTACCCTCCTCCAATTTCAATCAATTTTTCATAACCCTCACTCCCCATATAGAAGCCTCTATATAAGCATATCAAAATAATATCTTAAAATAATTTTATATTCAAATTATCATAAGATTTATTATTTATACTCTAAATTATCATAACATTTATTATTTTATACTCTAATATAATTTTATATAAAATTTTAAAAAAAATAAAATTTATAGAATGAGTAATATATTTTATATTAAAAATACCCTATATCAACTATTGGAGGTTTTTCTCGTCCCCTTTTATAACAAAGATATACATTTGGACTTCTTAAACTTCCGTGATTTAAATCTGCGGGATACCCTGTGGGAGTGTTTTCAATAACAACAAAACCTGGAGGTGGCTATTAAAATTATATATATAATAATAAAAATATTTCGTTTTCACTTCTTCTCCCAGGCTTCTAAATATTATAGCCAATTCAATTATAGGAGGAATTGATTTAAATTCCTGTGGTGGTTCCATCTCAGCTGGAATACAGTTTTCCAATAACTCTGGATCTTTTTCTGGAAGCCCTGCAACAACGAAATATTCAGCTAAATTATTAGAATTCCTATCATATTGAGATTCCATGTCGCTGTGATATATACAAAATTAAAATTAATGGTTTTGAATGTTAACTGGTATATTGTGCTTGGTATAAAACAAGATTGCCATTTATTTATAGAGCGTCAGTCAATGGTATAAAGAGCAAATAAGTAAAATTTTCAAATGCTCATAATTTTAACGATATTTTAGGAGAAAAAGAATATTTATTTGAAAATAAAATGAAAATCACATGTTTTTTAAATTAGTTTTAAGGAATAGTTTGGGAAATATCTCTCACAATAAAAGACCAGTGTCACTTACTCCTTGCCTTGGTATGCAATCTTTGATATTAGAATTATACCAAGCAGACGCGTACGCAATAATTTGGTCTGGGGTATGGGGGGGAGGGGGGGGGGTGGTAATAAAAATTTTAAAGTTATATCATTGAGCATAAATTTATTAGGACTAATAACTTTTCTAATACACAATTTTAAATATTAATGTGAATTATAAAAAAATTATATGTATAGGCATATAAAAAACTATAAAATAAATGTGAATTAAAAAATATTAAACGGATATAAATAGCGACATTGAAAAACTTAGAAATAAATGTGAATTATAAAATATAAAGTGAATATAACCACCATATGAATCACTTAAATGACCCAAAATAGAAATTGGGAAATTTTTGAGCCTTTAAAATATATATATAAAGTATAAATAATTTAAATGTTGGAAATATAAATTAATACACAAAAGGTTTCTGAGGAATAATTGAATTTTGTATGTTTTGATCTAATTTTTAAATTATCTCATCCTTGCTTAGCGTTAAATGCCTAGAAATATTCAAAAGATCTAAACCATTTAATCTACTTTCAGAAGTTTTGCTTCATAGGTATGTTTTTCAGAGACTTGCAGGCCTAGCACCCGGGCTGGACCATATTTTAATATTTTTAAATATACCCGTGCCGCTAAAATTTTTTAAAAAAAACACCCGGGCTGGGCCTGAAAATTTTTAAAAAAAATATCCGGGCCGTGCTATATAAATATTTGAAATCGCCATTATTACCTATAAAAATAAAAAATAAATATAATTTATTTTAGAAAAATTCGGATCGGGCCTGAATTCAAAAGCCGAGCTGGGCCTAAAAAAATTTTTTTTAAAACCCCGGGCTGGGCCGAAAAAATTTTAAAAAAAAAATTAGGGCCGTGCTCTGCAAATAAAACCTCTGCAGAGCTCTGTTATTCTTAAAAAGAGAATTCTCTCATTAGTTTACTAATGGGAAGTATATATATAACCATTATAATACATTGGAAATATAATCTAAAATGTGTTTGAAATCAAAGCATCCATAGCATTTTTTGGGATTATATCAACCATAGTTAATCTTTTAATCATATTTATTCAGCTAATAAGGCATCATAAGATACTTTAACATCTTCATGATAAAAATTTAATTAATTTTTTTTTTCTATCACCATCTGAAAAAGGTTGGGAATGCTTTTGTGGAAGTTCTGCATGAATTAATAACCATTCATTTATCTGGGTTATAAATTTATCTAAGATATGGGACATTTGTTTTATAATACTCTTCTACTGATCCTATATTAATGTTTTGATGATGAGCTTGCTTGTTGCAAGTAATAACATATAAAATATGAAATTCTTCATCAACATTAGCTTTAATTTTCTTGAGTTCTAATAAAATGGTCTCCGCTATTCTCATCTTAATCAAGTCTATGTCATGTTTTTGAAAAGTATTACATAAAATAGTTGTATAATTACATAATAAATTCTTATGAGAAAAAAAATCTGGAATAAGTATTGAATTCAATAATTTTCTTGCTTCTTAGGAGATATTTCTTTCAAACCATTATGATATTTCAGTAATAGCATTAATACTCGGCTCTTCTAACTCTATAAAAACTATTATTGCTTGATGGCGGAGACTCGATC
>NW_027051070.1:0-28631 GCF_954871325.1 Gordionus sp. m RMFG-2023 | reverse complement strand
GAAAAAGAAACTACTAACGACAGAGAAATAATAAAAATAATGAACGACATTAGAAACGGTGACACGATAAAAAATAAAACATATAACAATATGGTGACGGAATTATGTATTATGGGAAATTTTCTATTCAAAGAAAATCATCATACCTAAAGTTTTAAGAAAATCAATACTACAACACTTACATGAAGGACACTTGGGTGCTGGCATAACTAAACATTTAGCTAAAGAATACCTTTGGTGGCCTGGAATTAACAATGATATGATAACGAAATAAAAGAATGCAAATCATATAACATTTGGGCCGATAATCCCATTAATACACAGCATCCTTTTATGTTAATGACTAAGCCATTCGAAAGAATACACATTGACTACGCTGGACCATTTTTTTAACAAGTACTGGTTGCTTATAGTAGATGCGTACAGTAAGTTTCCTATAATCACTCCGGTGAAATCAATAACCTCGGAATTTACATTAAAGAATTGATGAAAACAAGTAGCTTATTAGGTATTCCAGAACAAATAGTTTCTGATAACGGCTCTGTACAGACCATGATATACTTCACTTTCAGACTTCAGCTCACCATCAAGACAAACGGGTAAATTGAAAGATGGTAAAATCAAAATGAAGAAGTGCATGGAACAAAATAACATGGACATAGATATCGCTTTGGAGAAATTTTGTTCAATTATAGACATACGCCAAACAGTACGACTGGCATTCCACCAAGAAAACTCATGTTCAAAAATGATATGAGAACAAATTGGGATTTATTAAAATATAAGGAAGACGACGACAACACTTCGTTTACTGCTTTACCAAACAATAGAACGATGAATATTGGAGAAAAAATATGGTAAAGAAATTTTGGAGTAAACAAGGGGATGAAGGCGTAATAGTTAAAAAAGAAAGTAATATGTTATTTATAATTCAAACGGATAATGGTATATTAAGGAGACACTTAGACCAACTTAAGAAAAGATTTACCACTTATGAAGTATTAATTCATAATCCAAATACTTTACCATACATTTTACAAGAAGAGGTATTAAATCTAATATTATAATGACAATAATTATTTTTCATATTTGTTTTTTAATAGCTAATATTGGTGGAAGTAAAGCGATTTGGGAATCATAATATTCAATCTTAATTTAGTTTATGAATAATCATCATTTATTTTGATAATTTAAATATTCTAAAAGTTTATCAAAAACAATTCAAGACCACGAATTTCCATTGTATTATCAAGAAAGAATTGAATATTTATTCATAAAAAATAAATTACAATCATTTTATGAAGCTTTATATTTTGAAAGAAAATATTCTTAGCGTTCGACAAGTGGAAGCGAATGTTAGATTATACAAGAGAAAGAAGAACTAAGCTAACTATTTTGTTAATTATATTAATTTATTATTGATAATTTCATAGTTGGAATATCAAAGTATGCTTTTATCTTACTATATAATTGATAAGTGAAACCGGTTATAGCTAAATTCGAAAATAGAATTTTGCGTTTCTAACTATTTTATTTTAAATATAAGTAATTTTCATTATAATTTTCTAAACTAAATGAGATAAAAAAAATTAAAAAATATTAAGTTACAACAAGCTACTTTTTTAAATATTAAAGATTTCATATCATATTTATTTTGAACCATCCTAAGTAAAAAAATTTAAAATGCAAACGGTTATGTATGAAATATACTAAACTTAATCGAGTCGAAGCATGATATACCTTTATTTCCAATAAAATAAATATACAAATTTTTGATTATAAAGCCCCATTGTACTGCAATTTTAATTATGACTTTAAAATTAAAAATAAAATTATAAAAAATCAATTTGTAATATAATTACACCAATTCCCAAAATTTTTATAATGAATCAGAAATTAGTTTATCCTTGGGTTTTATTTCTTTGAATTAGATTATCCCTTTTATAATATATTATATTTAACCGATTTTGAAGTATAAATAAAATAAAATAAGTATATTGCATCATTATTATGATAAATGGGCATTCTTATTATTATCGAACAGTTTATTTTTAGTTTGGAAAATTAAAACCTAATCTAATCCTTTTTCAAAATTAAATTTAAAATATTATCAATTTGTTTAAATTTTTATTTTGCAGATAATAACTTCAAAAATAGAAAGCACTTTCCTTTCATATCTTGACGCATTTAAGTCAGTCTCTGTCAAATAACAATTATACAACTCTAACTAATATTTATAATGTTAATAATTTTTAATCGAACTGTTAATAGTTTTATTTAGAAGTGATTGATAAAAATATTGAACTAAATCCAAACATAACCCCCACACTCCCCCTACTATTTAAAAGAAGGTAAAGGGTATAATATTAATATTAATAAAAGAAGAGACAATGATTTATATTACTATTCATGGTCTTTTTTACTAAATTATATGTAAATATGTTTAATATATATATATTTGTTATCTATATGAAAAGATTTTATAATATTTAGAGGGTACTGAATATTATTGAGCATTAAATACAAAACACTCCTCCTCCCATTATATAAAAAAATTAAGGATACAATAAGATAAAGGTGCTTTATATTACTATTGTCGGCCTTCGCAACTAAATTGTATAAATAAATATGTAATAGTTATATTCATATTCTATAATTGATCGAGGGTCTATAAGATTTTGGGATCATCATTCCAATTTTGTGTATTCTATATCGAGCATAATAATTCACAAATTTTAATTGACTGTTTAGGAAATTCTAAAATTCTGGAACATTTAATAAATGAAATATCCTATATATATATGGCAATTTTAAAATTATTTTCTCCCTAAAGCTTATAAATATTGCATGCATCTTTTACGGGAGATCTAGCAACCAGGTTCATAGAATTACGCATGTATTTTTAAATTAGATTTTATAAGCTTTAGGGAGAAAATTATTTTAAAATTGCTCTATATAAAATAAAAATATCCAGCAGATTTTAAATTTTTTTTATTTTAACATTAATGATAAGTAATATTTTTAGAAATAGTATATTTTTAAAATTAAATTTAAAAAATAAACATATCTAGCTTGTTTAAGTAATAAAAAAAAGTAAATCGATGTTCCTCAAGTGAAGAAGTTTCTGAACCCAATCTCCTTTTATTGAAAAGAAGTTTTTAAATGACAATTGTAAATATATTTTAAATAATAATACGACCGAACACGATATTTTTATTTGATCTGATTGGAAAAGGGATTATGTACATATAACACCTCAAAAAATACCAAAATACAGCTAACTATGTAAAATTTGTCGCAAATTCGGAATTCAGAGTAATAAATTAAGGGATTAATAGAGAGTCAAATATTACTATAGCTATTTATCCAGTACCCGGCTAAAAGTCTGATATTTACTAGTTTTGCAAAATTTTCATCACATCTTATTTTTTTTACCACTCAAGGGCAATTACATATAGTAACTGACAAAAAATTTATTAAAATATATTATAAATTAGGTGATGACATGTCATTGTTTAAAAAAGGTTTTCATAAAATTTAAATGTAAATGAGATAAAATATGGCATGCCAAGCTGATTTATATTAATAATTATATTTGCTCAAGGGGTTAGGCTTTTAATTCATCCAATCAATAATTGTGTCCCGTAACCTTCATCAAAGGTTTCCCTGAATTAAGAATTACCAAATAAAATCATTAATTTTTATTATCAAAATCTATAATATGCAGGTTATTTTAATAAGTAGTATAAAAATTTTTCATTTTGTTCAAATATATCTTTAGATGATTTGTAGATTAGTTAATTTACAAATTAAAAAAATATATGAAAGCTTTACTTATATTATTTAGGCTTTGTACTATAGTGATAAAAACATTTATGATATTTTAGCTTAGTAACAATCTTAAATTTGGCTCATATTTTTTCAGAAAAAATATAAGCCTTTTTATAAATTACAAATTTAAATTAAATGCCATAAACAGTGACTATATAAAAACTTTATTAAAAATTAATATGTGATGGTCAGATCTTCAATTTTAAAATGTAGCATATGATTTAAATTCTTATTTTATAGTAATCGAACAGGCCATTAATTGCTTTAGTTCTTGGCTAAGAAGTTTGGTATTTCGTCTCTATTCAAAATGAACAAGTGGTTGATACTACAAGTACATATTGTTTTCTGTTTATAGCCAATATTTATGGATTTTATTTTCTCAGAAATTTATAATGGATCATAAATAAAGGATTGAAAATGGTTGTAAAATTATCAAAACGAGTTGTATAATATTTATTAAGTGAAAATTTTATATCTATTATAAAAGTAACTTCGGCTTTAAATAATGAATTTGAAACTATTTGATTCTTTTTACACTTTATATATGGTTCAAATATTCATTTTTTTATTATCATATACCTTACCATTTAAAAACCTAATGAATATTCATTCTAAGATTGACAATTGTATTTAATACTATTCAAACTATTAATTACAAAATTGTTATTTTTGCAACTATTATAATAGTAATACATTGTTACTATATTGGCCAATTAAATTTTAATTGGATGAAATTGCTAAGCTGAATAAAGATGGAACAATGAATTACATTGTTAATCCCTTGTGCTGATAAAATATCTTATATATGCCATATTGTAATGTATTTTTTAGATATATTATGCAAAAACTAAAAAATGGAAAGTGTCTCACAATCTTTTTTTATGATAAACCCTAAAGTGTGGTGAAAGCAATAATAATAATGAGTCTTTGATATTTGAATATGATTTTGGATTATGATTTCCTAAATAGCCTGCCCCCTATTTCATTATAGCAATCGGATTAATTTGATTTGGTTTCTGTAAGGCTTAGCAATCTACTTCAAAAATAGAAATTAAATGGACTGGTAGCTTCACGTTAACTATTATACATCGGTCAATGCCTGTTAAAAACAGAGAGCAAAACTTGGTTGTATTTATAAGATCTAGATTCAATCCTTATACTTAGTATATTTTTATATAAATAATTAGCTTCACACATAATGGAAGATGTCATTAATAATGAGAAAAGATTATTATTAATATTGTTCTTTCAGGAAAAAATTTGTTTATTGTTAAAAAAACATTTTAAACAATTTGCTGTAAAACTATTAATTTTTAATTTGACTATTGTATATTATAATTTTTGTTTTTAAAATCCTATTTAAAATTATCACCGTTAGGTTATGATGTGGGTCATTTTTTGTTCTATTACATTAAGGATGTGTATATTGGAATAACTTTTACTATATATAAGTATAAATCATTGTCATTTTGAAATATTAAGTTAGCAGAAAATATTATATAATTTCTATTGATATTTAAAAATGAATAAGAATAGAAGATTGTCAGATAAGTTATTATTATTATGAGGTTGCAATTTAATAAGATTAATATTTGATTTACAATATTAATAAAGGTATATTGATGGATATATACTAATAATAGGTGAATACTGTAATGGTACTTGGATACATGGTATATCCATAAAAACTAAATTTGTTATCTTTATTTATAATATGTAGTTTAAGGCAATCTTTTAATAGTCGTTCTAATATAATTTTTGATCATTTACCAGTTACATGATATTAAACAACTAGTATTGTTTAATGATTCAATTTAGCAGATAATAAATGAATATTATTGTGCCTCAGACCTAATCCATCTAGCAAACCAGACTAGGGTACTATATATTGGCAAAAAAAAATTAGTTAACATTTATTAAATATCGAGCTGTTTTACAACACACCATTATCTGATACTATTTTTTTAAAATACTGAATAAGTTTATTGTTTACATCTATTCTTTTATTGAATTCGCTTTTATTGATTTCACCAGCGTGTTATTAGAAAATTACCACACGCGTCTACCATAAATAACCAGTATTAATTGAAAAATGTACCAGCATAATCAATGTGAATTCTTACATACGATTTTGTGGTTGACATCCAAGGTTTAAAAGACTGACTGCCCATATATTACACGATTTAAATTCTTTAATTTCTTTATCAAATATCATTGTAAATTCCCTTTTACCAAAAGTATTATTTAGTTACTTGGTTTTGCCGACAGCACCCGAATGTCCTTCATATAAGTGTTTTAATATTGACTTTCTTATAACTTTAAATGTGATGATTAAGCGAATAGCTTTCAAACATATTCTTCTATAAAAAATAAAAATTAGATACTATAATAGCAAAAGGATTTGGTGATGACTATCATATGGCAGTGGATTTGATACATCAAATAAAAACTAATATGGTCTAACTAGATGAAAGCGGATAATGAAAGATTAGTTTATTTAATTCTAGTTCAAGAGATGATAAAGATATAAAAATAATATACTAACTAAAAGGTTAAAATTCTTAATATTAAATTTATATAAAGAATAAAAATGATTTATCCAAATAGGCTCAAAATAATAAAAATAAATCTATACACATTAGAAAGCTAATTTATAATTTACTAGACCAATTATCCATATTGTAAATTGCAATCGAAAACTCATTATAATAAACAAAATGAAACTTATAATAAAATTATAATAAAAGATAAAAAACCAATTATTTTAGAAGAAATACCTGGTTTTTATTTATATCTGACTATGATTAAGATATTTATATTATTTTTTTTATGGAAAAACAATAATATAAAAAAAATAAAAATTTTTAATCAAATTAATGTTAAAAAAATTATATATATCATATAAAACAAATAGGTAATATGAGAATTACAACTAAGAATTTTGAAATAATTTTAATTGAACATGTTAATGATATAAATATAAAAAAAATAAATAATTTTAAATGTTGAAACATACAAATTAAAATCTGTTTGTCATATGATAAAACATAAAATAAAACAAGTATTTATAAAAAGAGGTGATTCAATTAATATTATAAATGATAAAAAATTAATGAAGAATAAAAGTATTAGAAAGAGAATAAAACGTGAAAATAAAATTTTAAAATTTTAAAAAACCTTATTTAGAGGCGATAAGTTTGTTTTCTAAAGAATATGAGGTAAAATGAATTATGTAACACAAAAACTAATGATGATCTGAGGAAGAATTATAATTTTAAAATATTTTTCAAATTAAAAAACAAGGGTGCTAAATTTTTAAATAAAGAAAGAAAATGCGCATAATATTTATTTTCATATTTTAACCTCGTGGAACATAAATGAAAATCGTTTAATATAAAACGCGATATTAATATAAAAAAATATAAAACACGAAAAAATATGAAAAATTAATATAAAACGAAATATATAGGTTAACTCTTTAATCTCGCTTTGATATAACAAGATAAAAATTTTTATCTTTATTTAAAAAATAAAATTCATGGCAATCTTTTAATAGTCATTCCAGTTATGTTTTTGATCATTTACCAGATGCATAATATTTATTGGTAAATTGCTTGATTCAGCCTCAATTAAATTTTAAGCTTTTCCCAACTTATTTCCATTTATTAGCAAATCAGACTTGGGTAATATATTTTTGATAAATTCCGTTATACCAGTTATTAAATAGATTAGTTTAAAATCGATTACAGACGAGATAAGACACATATGCTATTAGGATAGTCCGGAATAAGTCAGCTAAAATTAATACTTAAGATAAGGACTCATTTTATTTATTAATATACAACTTATTTTAAAAATTTTTTATATGTTAAATCATATTTTACATATTAAATTTTCCAAATATCAATTATATAACTTTTTTACCTTGTGGCGCTGTAAGGTTTCTAGCAATCTCTGAATAAAAATTTTAAATCATCATATATAATAATTATTATTGTATAATATTATTTAATTTCTAGTGATGATAAAATTTATTGTATTTAAAATTTATTAATTCGTTAATATGAACATTTTATAAAAGCTGGACAACCTCATATTTAGGAAAATCAGGCAAATTTAAGGAAAAACTATATAATAGGTTTCGGTTGCTATTATGGAATGAATTTCATTAGATATTAATTTGAATATTTTATAGACCTATTGGACATAATTTAATAATGTAAGGTTTATTTAGACGCTTTTTAAGAAAGCCGCTAAATGTGTGCTTGGTATTTGTTTACAGGATGTATGAAAACTTATTAATTATGTACCAAATAAATGGATTAAATGGTAAATAAGGTTTGGATATTGGATCCAATAAATTTTTTAAAAATATACCCTTTAAAATTAAGTAGAAGTTTCAAAATCGACTCTCTACGAGATTTATCACCTATACTATTATAATATAATAAATTTTTTAAAAATATACCCTTTAAAATTAAGTAGAAGTTTCAAAATCGACTCTCTACGAGATTTATCACCTATACTATTATAATATAATCAGAAATAAATCAGCTCTAAAAGTTTAAATAATAAGAGCATTCATTTTTTTTAAATTAAATAAACAAGTTATTAAAAAATACATTATAAAAAAATCATATTTTATATATTATATTTTCCAAATATCATTTATATAACAATTTTATTTAGCAGCTTTAATCTCTAAATGAAAAAAAAATTTTAGTCATAATATTTAATTATTATTATTATAACATAATTCAATATTTCAAGGGATCTGAAAATTTATTACAATTAAAATTATACAATAAACTATAAATATCAATCATATTATCGATTATTATTAGATATATATATGATTCATTCCATACAAACTTATTAGGCAGGTTAATTAAATTAAATGTTCTAAAAATGAGCAAACCTTAAAAAAATGAAACAATATCTATTTATGTATATTAACCAAATTTGCAGGAAAACTATACAAAGAGTTTTTGCTCTTCTTATGTAATAAATTTCATCAGAACAGAGTGAAGTAGAATCTAAAATTAATTTGATGATGAACAAATTTCATTGCGCACATTAATTATAACAAAAAAAACTCTATTATTTAATAAATTTTATACAAATATATTAATCCTAAATTGTATATAAAGTTCCTTTTTTTAAATGTTAAGTGATGCTTGAAAATGTTTAATAAAGATTTTAGAAGTATGAGTATTGTTTAAATAAAAATCGTTCGAAGATGAAGGAACGATCTAAGATTAATAAGAGTGTGAGATGGACGAATCAAATAACTATATAATTGTCTTATGATTTTATCTCCCAGTAAATAGCATCATACTTAAAACGTTTTCAAAATCATAATAAGAATTTATAGATTATTTATTGTGAAAAAAATATTTGAATTATTTAACCCTATTCAAATATTTGCTTATCTATTAATTTAATTATTATATTTACATAATAGTTGAATTCATAGGGAATGTATATTTTATCTAAATTATGAATTCAATTTCACATTTTTAGAAATTATAATCTATTGACCTTTTCTTCATTTTAGTTTTTATATTTCTTTCTATTTATCTTATAACATTCGAAACAATAGTTAAAAATTTGTATTAAGAGTCAGCCTTCATGTGAAATTTGTAGATCACAAATAAGAGACTATTAAATTCTTCTTTATCATGCTAATAATAAAACTAGTTTGATCAAGTCTTATCCGTCCATATAACACGGCTTTGAGCTATATCATAAAGAATTTTCTTGTCCAGTATATTCTTGCGAATTTGCGAAATCCGGCCTGCTTCAATTTTGTTAACCCATAACTTCAAGATTAAAAATTACCTATGTGCTATGGTCAAGTAACACATGTCCATACCATCTAATTCTACTACTTTTTATTTTTCCCAACCAAGGATTTATACCCATTAATGCTCGAGCTATCATTGGTCATACAATCAATCTTAGTGTAGCCTAGGCTCGATTTTATTATCAGAATTTCCGTTAAATCTAATACATTTTTTTATGCTGCTTCATTTCAGCCAACCCTCTTGATGTATTGTGGACCCAAGATAGCTAGCATTTCAATATTTGAGGATGAAGCATTGTTGAATATTTCCTTCACGACCTGCATTATTTTTTATAATTATACCGTCTTAGACGAATTGATGCGGAGGCCATATTTTACCAAACAAACTGCCCAAACATTAATCTGATATACTGCCATATTCATCGGATACATGCAGCTCCTTCCTCATCTCTCGATATTTTTCTATTAATGTTTGAAGGGAAAAAATTGAATAATGGCAGAACAGTTATAATAAACCAAAATAATTTTCGGATACCCATACTTTATCCTGTAATCTCGACAACTATTTTTTACAAAATCTTTAAAGTATGGCCTATCAACTTTATCTCCCTATATATCAAACCTGGAATCTTTGCTTCCATCATGATTTTGCTGAACATTCGCCTCAAGACTACTATCCTCTTGTCTTCCAAACTACTATGCTTAACAAATATGTCTGGTCGCATAGTTTTTCGGGTCTCAATATTTTTTTTATTTTAGCACTTGTAATCATTTTGGCGAAACTTGGGATTAAAAATAATTGATCCTTTCAACACCTTTAGATCACCTCGCGATGTTGATATACGCTTGTGCCTTATTGCCTTTTAACGCTAAACATGACCCCAATGTCCACAAATTTTTTACCCCTGGTTTTTCCACTTTCTACATTATCTTATTATTACCTTACAAGTCATCTTTGCCATCGCCACTGCTTTTTTTGGTACCCTTTACACTCCTGGTAAGTTTTATAATTGTTAGGGTTTCAAAAATAGCCAAATCATTCATAATAACTAACTCAAGAAAATAAGAATATATTTTCAAGTTAAAAACTTTAACAATACAATTATACTCCTCTTCACGAATAATATCGTACCAAAAACTCTGTGATTTTTTTTAGTTTTGATGCATTATTTTCCAAAGTATCATTTAACAAAAAATAGGCGTTAGACAAAGAATTTAAACAAGCAGAAAAGGAATGAATGTAAATGGATTCAATGAGATGAGTGTTAGTCTTTATGATATCCATGATATCCCGTTCTAAGTTCAAAACCATTGCATATTAATTATTTTATAATACAATATATTGACTTAAACGATAAAAGAGAGTAATAATTTATTATCAATTTATGCTACTTCAATTCGTTTATCTCGAAATTTAAAATATCACTTTCATACCAAGCATAAATATAATAATCAATTTGACCTGAAAATCAGTGAAAAAGTTTAAAAAATCGGATGTGCATAAATAAAATATTAAATATATGATATGCATTTAAATAACCTAAAAAATAAATAACAAATTAGAAAACACATAATTCTAACATATTATTTATTAGATCCAGTTTGAAACCTATTCTAAGATTTTTTTAAACATTCAAAATTGTTGATATATGAGATTTCAACTACTATTCAAAAAATTTAGGGCTACATTTATGTGAGTATAAATATAATACTTATTTAATTACAAATTTAAAGCACTTAAATATATTTTATAATAAATATAATGTATTCAAAAGGCAATTGAAGGAACTTAATGAAAGACATAAGAGTATATTTCCCTTAAATATTTAATGAAAATTAAAATTTAGAGAAACCACGGGATCTCTTATTACTTTAGTTAACAATTTATACATATAAGAAACTTTAATTTCTATACAATTAGGTGATTATGTGTGGATCGGTTTATTGATTCATTAAATAAATAATATAAAATATTTAAAAAATTTATCTGCCATATAGAACATATTTACTTTGTTTGTCTGAAAGCCTTCCTTAAATTAATTTTATGAAAATATATTTACAAAAATCGAATGTTATATCATCCTCAAAATATTTCAAAATTTTGTTTTTAATTTTGATAGTAAGATCTATTTTTTTTTCTTACGAATATAAATGTTCATCTTTAAGATTGCTTTATCAAAAAATATCAAGAAATAAAATTTGTTTTATTTTTTATATATTTATATATTATTTATATTTTTTTTATTTATATATTATTTATATTTTATTCTTTTCTGAGATTGATATTAAAATTTTAAAATAAATATCAAACAAACACTCTTCCGTGATTTTTATATACTTATCTAAATATAAAAAAATTATCTTTTAAATTCAAAAATTTTAATAGTCAATGGCCTAATTATGGTTTAAATTAAGAAAAATTATATTTCAGTAGTTAATTTTTTTTAAAAAAATTGCTTAGCTATATAGTCACTATAATTATAAAATTATCAATCTTTAAAATACTAACCTTCAATTTAAATTTCATTATTTAACAAATAATTTTTTTAAAGCATATTTCCTAATTCATAAGTTTTTATTGATCTGAAGATAATATAAAATTTAAATATACCTAATTCATTATCTAGTTTTTCTTTAATGAAATAAATAATGTATTTTAAAGAAAAGCTAAAATTAAAAATAGGTCTATACTATATTATATAAATAATCATACCAGTTTCATTGATTTTTAATTCTTTTTGTTAATTAATATAAAATTATTATTACAAAATATTATATCGTCAATATTGAATTTGAGTGCTACACTTGCTAAATTGTTGAAACGAATATATAAAAGATTTTATACGTTAGATTTAAACATAAAAATTAATAGTTAAACAATTAAGAGGTAATTCATTTTACAAATTATATAGCCTTAAAATTTTTAAAAATTATTTGTTAAGGAATATCTGACCAAAATAAACATTTTATGAATTCTTTTTGATCGAAAATGCTTTTTTTTACGAGATTTATTATATAGAAGAAAAGATACTAAAGATTCCTATTATAAATGATTAAATTATACAATAGAGACATATAATCTTAAATCATTCAAATTTGTTCATAAAAATATTAATTTACCATTCATATATACTTTATATAGTATTGTTTTTAAATTAAATTTTTAAAAAATGAACAACAATATATTAAAAAATATGATACTATAAGATATAGAGAAAATTACAAAAAATAACTCCAAATTGAGACATGACAATATTATTTGCAAATTTAGTTTTTATGTAAATATGAAATCAATCACTTAAAAATTTAATCATAACTCAAAAATCTTAAAATTTTTAAGTGGAGAACTCAAATATCGAGAACTCAAATATTGAGAATCAAATATTGAGAACTCAAATATTGAGAACTCAAATATTGAGAACTCAAATATTGAGAACTTAAATATTGGATAGTTTATATGTTAATATTGTAAAAATAAAGTACAATAATTTAAAAAATATTATATTATAAGAAATGAAAGAATATTCGATTATAATATGGCAACAAATTATAAGATTTACTTAATTAATTCAAATTATAAAATATAAGAGATGAATTTAATATATAAAATAATAACATTTTTTTATTGGGGTTAATTTATTTAGATTTATAAATGATTAAATCATTTAATCATGCCAAAATTATATTAAAAATCTGATCGAAAAATCTTAGTTATTTTAATCTTTGTATATATTTTTTTTTATTATAGTATATCTGTTTCCATATTTATTACTAATAATTAATTAATTAAAATATGAGAATACAGTACATGATTTTTGGGTCAAGATAAATGGTCAATTAATTATCCCCTACTAAAATTTCTAGTGGAGAATATATAATTTTAATTCTATTTTTTGTAAAAAAATTATTAAATAGAAATTTGAATTAATTTTACATTTTTTATCTTTAAAACTCAATAAGAATTAAAAAGATGCGCATTCTTGTTTAATTTTCTTAATATGGGTTTAAATTATAACTGGGTTATGAAGGCATAGACGTGGTTGAATGAATTCATATATTACATATTTGATTGGCTTTATCAACTAAAATTTAATTAATTATATATTTATAAACAGAAAATTTAAACGGTTTCATAATCAAAATAAAATATATTTAAAAAAAAACAAATGAATTTATAAAAATATTCTGAAAGAAATATATAAAATTTTTTATATAAATAACATTAAAATGAATAAACAAGGTGCTAAAATGTCAAATTAGAGAGGAATCAATGCTTAAGAAATTGAATAGGCAGATTTCGAGGTAAATCTGCTGATAATAGTAGAATTCTTTTCTAAATTTATTTCCTTTTTTTGTATAATTTGATAAAATTAAGGGCCTCATTTACGAACATCTAAGATGTTGATAACTATTGGTTTAAAGACCGTTTTTGTAAGGCAAGCATGGGTCAGTGGGAGACCATTAATCGTTAAGATAATTTTAAAAAAATCGCTTCTAATATGCTATTTAAGTGAAATTGAAGTTTTAAATTAATAATATTGAGTTCATCCATCCTAAAGGAAATTATAATATTTTATTATTTATTTTAAGGTGCAAATAACATCAAATTTATAAAATGTACATATAATTAAAAGTAATTTCTTATTTGGGGACTTTATATGCTTACTTAAAGATTTCTTCATGTTGTAATCAAAAATTCTAACCTTCCAAATCAAATTTAATGCCAAAATATTGCATTTAAAATTAATAAAAAAAGTTTCTTATAATAAAACTAATTTTTTTTATTAATAAATATTTAGGAACACTCATATATTCCCGATTCTCAATTAAATTTGTAGTTTCTGTGGTAAATAATAAATATAATTGAAACTTAATTTATGTTTTACTTATATATTTTAGTGCTTTTCCTTATAAGATAAAAAAATTGAATTATATTGGATAAAAAAAAGATAATAATTATAATTATTGAAATATATTTTTTGATATTAAATTTTTTCAAAGATTATTTTTTTTGCAATTAATTTTTCTATACTTTCAGTCCTATTAGGGTTAAAGTAACTAACTAAATATAAGCATATAAAATGAATAAATTTTAAAATTTTGCAACATAGCATTATCATTATTCATGTTATTGGCATCATTATTTAGATTTTTTTCATGGGAAATTAGTTTATCTATTATTATTGGATTTACAATAAATAACATAGTTATCTCATCATAAATTTTTTTTATATCCAAAATATTGGCGATCAGCCTAAAACTATTTGTATAGACTTGGAATATTATTATTAAAATGACTAATATGATATGTAACAAATTACTTTTCTTAAAATATATTTAATGGTTAGCTCCAATTATATAAAAATTTATCATAAAAGTCTAAGATTCATTCTAAATTCTCGAAAAATAATTCTTCAAAAAAGAATTCCCCAAAAATAAAATATTTATCATTTTTGCTCAGAAAAAATACAAAAAGTTCTAATTATCTATTAATGTTTAAATATAAAATTGAATTTCCTAGAAATAAAATTATCAGTTTAAAAGATGAATCACTCAGAATAAAACAATAAATATTTTTTAAATTAGTAGGGAAGACTGGGGTTAGGTAAACCGCGGGGCTTGGCACACTTAATTTTATTTTATAATTAAAAACACCAGAATGTTAGAATTTTATCCTAGTTTTGATTAGTTATCATCTATAATCAAATAATCTTTTGAAATAATTAATTATTAAATTTTTTTTAATGATAATAAATTAACTAAAATAAGGTTCAATTTTTATAAATTATTATTAATTTATGAGTGTTATGATATTTTTAACAATAAAATTATTCTGTACTTATCACTCTTATTAAATAAAAATGTATTTCAATTTTATGATTTAATTAGTTTAAAAGGACATGAACCGAAAATTTTTGATTGAGGATTTTACCTATAATCTTTCCATTAGCTACGCCTATGATATTTATAAGTCCACCTTGAATTTAATCTAATAACAACACCTCACCCTTCTATGATATGGGAAGCCTAAAGACGAAATTTCTACGGCGGGAGGGGCCATTCTAACACTTTCATTTCAATAATTATTTAATATAAAATATAATTATTTTTTCATAAATATATATAGTATTAAGAAATGGAATACATTGAGATTAGGAATTTGTCATTTATAATAAATCTGAAAAATATGATTTTAATCGTATATGTATTTTAACAAGTACAGAGCACACTGTATATTTCCTACAAATTCACCTAGAACTGTTTAAAATATTCATAATTTTCAAGGATTTTAATAAATTTTAAAATACATAAAAATTGATGGGAATTTTATATATATATTTAGTATGGGTATTCTACACATGCTAGAACTCATTTTTGGTCTAATTATAATTTTTAAATTTAAGAATCGGGTTAAGTAAATATTTGAAATTCCAATCCCTATGGATTCTATATCTCAATAAAACATATATACATTAATATTTATACATTTTTTCTATTTGTAATAAAAAGTATATTAATGGTTATTCCCTTTAAAATTAAACTTGGTAAATTTATTGTAAAATAAGAATTCCCTTATTTCCGTTTTTGACACTATACCAGAACATTTCCGTAAAATTTTAAATATCTATATGAACAGGAGCTTGAACTTCTATACAAAGTATGCAAGTCTGCCAACTGACCGGTCAAATAAATTAACAATATAAGTAAATACGTGTGATGAGAATGCCGTTTATGGGTCCCTAATATCAAAAGGAGCATCATAATACTGGTGAATTTAATAAAATATGTTATAAAATACAGGAATCAGACATTTTACAAGGTGTTTATGATCAAAATATTTCAAGCGAAATTATAATATCAGAAATAATTAACTGTTTAATAGCAAATTATGTGGAAGGCTGTTACTACCATAAGTGTTGTAGACCCGAATTCGGGTACAAAATTTTAAATTATTTGGTTGAGCATTTTTAAACTACAGACCACACAGAGACTGATTTGTAAATCAATCCTTCGAATCCAGGCTAATATAAAGAGGAGCTGTTAGGATCCCTCTTATAAAATTGCTTTCGATTAATTATAAAAGTTTCCGCTAAATAGAGTGAAAATTCTTGAACCCCAGTCTAATTCCACAGCCTTATCCATAAGAAACAATCAGATTCTGTCCTCAAGTTAGTATAATGGATTTTACCCACCTTGACCATAAAGAGAAGAAGCATTTTCCTCTTGTTCTATTATTTCTTGAGAAATAAATTGGTCGATTTGGGTTAATATTCTTACTAAAACAAAATATCGATTGAAGATAACGACAATAGGAATTAAATAAATATTATTAAATGTGAATCAAAAAGATTCTACAATAGTGGCGAAACATTAGATTTTGAATGACAATGAATTAAAAAAATTTATAAATTAAGATTATAGATTCTCTTTAACAATATTTATTTTTATTTGATTTTTACAAGTCATTATTGGTCAATTGAACCGGACAAATATGAAACCATTCTTCTGTATGTAAATTTATCTTAACCCCACTCCCAACATCTTAGCATATTTGCCTCCTCTTTAATTCCGTTAGCCACTTAAAGGCAAGTCAATTTTTGTAATGTTTATAACATATTATTTTAATTTTATATTAACCTAACACCTACTAACTTTAATATCAATATAGCCTGAATTCAAATTATATTCCATGAAATATAAAAAAATATTCTATATTTGTTTAAATTATTATCGATAAAATATAAATTTAAAGCCAGAGGAAAATTCCCTAAAATAATATATTTGTAAAATATTGTTACCAAAATATTGAGCAGAAGATCCTTAAATATATTTTATGAAAATATTTTAATCAAATAGAATATTATGTTCAAGAATTTAAATTTAAAATATACAGCATATAGTCTAAAATTTATATTCTCTTACTAATTATAACCACCGTATCTTTATTTTATTTAAATGAAAGTCATATTGTACATAATAAAAATATATAATATATGCATAGTTGTTAAAGTATCTAGATATAAAAATGTACTATCTGTATCTAGATAGATTGATTAAAATATATGTATCTGTATCTAGATATTTTAGATGCATCTGTATCTGTTTTTAGATTTTTTTTAAGATAAATTTTGATATACTTTTATTTAAATCTTTTCATATTATAAATAAAAATACTTGAATGCAAAATTTATTTTATTTCATATTAGCATATAATTTAAATATATATACTAAAAAATATTAAGACTACTATAATAAAAAATTATATATATATAATGTATTAAAACTTATTATCAAAAAAAATATGTATAAATATTCATTAAATATTATTTTCGGGTTTAACAATAAACCCAAATTTTGATATTACAATGCAACTCAAGGAATCTGCCATTTTTATATTCAATGAATTGGTTAATTTTATTTTATCATACATTTTAAAAATTTATTTTAGAAGAAGAAATAATCAATGAAGCATCAACAAGTTCAGAAATTGTTTTATCATGGCCAATTTATAGAAAAGATCTCTGTTAGTAAAATGTTTGCGATATCTACAAAAAAATACGAAAATTTTAGTTAGCATTACCTCAACTTGCAACATTGTAAAACATTTAAACGTTTACAATTGTAATTTTTTAAGAGAAAAAATTAAACACTATTAATAAAAAACAATTAAAACAAAGATTAGTTGATGAATTATCAAGACCTTTAACTGATTGCAAATAAAAAACCTAAAAACAAATAATTTAATACCGATTTTTTTTACCCCATAGCAGTAGATATGATTGTCAATAATGATTTAAATTTTGATACTCAACAAATTTTAAATAATTTTTTCAAAAATGAATGACAAGATTTTAGTACTTTTAAAGAATATCCTGATATAAAATTGTTCATAAAATATAATACCACAATCCCTTCAAGCACTCTGGTATTACAGATAAACGAGATGTCTTAATGACCAAAATTTTGAAAATATTATATTACTGAAATCTAATAATTATTTATAATCTTAATCATATATTTTCTGATATTATATTAAATTCTAAAAATAATTATTTTTGTTATTGATAAATATAATATTTAGTCAATAAATTTTTTTTCATACATTTAATATAATTCTAATTAATGTTATGCAAAGCTTATATAAGAGTATAAAATAATTGTATCAGTATCTAGATATATTTTAAAAATTGTATCTCTATCAAGATAACTTTTTGGGCGATGTATCTGGATCTAGATAACTTTTTAGACGATGTATATCTATCTAAATCCATTTTAAAAAAATCTTTTAACAACTCTACTTATATGTAAAGTGTTAATTTTAGTTTTTATTTTATAATAATTTATTATTAATTCAATATTCAAAATATATAATACATATATGTAAGGTCTTAATATTTATAATAATTTATTATTTTATTATCTCTTATATGTCTATAAAAATAAATGTTAAGAATGAGGCTCCTCTTTAAATAAAAAGATAATTTTCACAGCTTAGTAATAAAATAAAAGTAAACAATTGAGGAAAAAAATTTATTTTTTAATAACAAAATATTTTATATTTTTTTTTTGTAAGAATAACCTTTAAAACTTTATTATATACCCGAAACACAAATAATTGAATAATGAAATGATATTGCAAATATATAAATAAAATATAACAAATATAAATATGTATCATTTTGTAAATTTTAGAATCCACAAAATATAGATACGGATAAAATCACATCATTAAGGTCTAACAGATGTCTTTGGATCGATAATCCACTTTGGAATAACCCCTCTTTACCTTGAAACAATTCTCATAACTGATTAGACTTGTGTCAATGGTATTGAAAACTCCTTAACCAGTGGTAAAACGATTCAAACCTTATATAAAATAGAGATACCCTTAAAGGGGAATTGAAAAAACTCGATGTGCGAGATGAATAGTATGTACATATATTTAAGATTTATTTAGTTATATTATCCTTTAGATTCTCTACCGGTATGATTGCTCTCATGATAGATTTAAGCATTTGATCATGTCCTTAAGTAATCCCAAAATTTTTATCTTTTAAAAAAATATTATAACATATTTTATGCACAATAAAATTTAAAAATGTTAATTGTTTATCATAATAAAATTCAAAATAATATATAGTGGTTATCACTAAAATTTAATGGTTACCATTATTGTTTGCAACTATCGGGTCCAGTCTTGTCCTTTAAATTAGATAAGATAGATTGACTGTTTATTAATGAGACCCGACAATTGAACCGTCTACCAGTCCGTTTGGTCCAATCCCATCCATTAAATGTTTTTTTGTTGTGCTAGAAAAATTTTGTGCATTAAATTTATTAAAAATGAAATGTGTTAAATTACATATATTTAATTATATCATCAAATTATTTTTACTATATTAGACATTAGAACTGCCTTATATTTTGAAATTAATTTATAAATAAATATTTCAATTATCTTCTAAAACATTATAGATTTAACCATCTTTGGATTTCATGACTAGTTTTAGAAATATCCTTTTACATGTTATTGATGTAGCTTACTGTAGAAGATGGCATTTATTTGGCTAGAATCAAGATTCTTTTCCCATCAATCTAATATATTAGAATTTATTAAATTTTCGAGCTTATTATGATGTCCCAATCACCATGAGCCTATCCTTAACCATTATCTCCAAGGATATTTAGATGTATAATTTAAAAAAATATCTATTGGCTTCTCTTTATGCAACTAGATAAAGTGCTAGTATAATTTCTTTAATTTGAATAAAATATTTGGAATATTTAAAAAAATTTACATATGATAAATAAAAGTAATTTTGTAATATAATATAAAGAATTATAAATAAGCTTTTTAATTCTGTGGTCAAAAAGACTATCAAAAAAGAACTCCATATTTAAAAATTTATAAATGTAACGATTAATTTTTTGTAAATTTTTATTGCAAAAGGCAAATATTAGAAGCAAATTACTTTTAATGTGAGTTTATATCTTATACATCATAAGATATATGAAAATATTTGAGAAAAATTATTTTAAAATATTACTTAAAAGATTCCTTATTCAAACAATGGTAGAATAGGAGAATCTAGATAAATCTAAAGTAGTTTTATAAAAAGGTTGTAATTTTAGTTCCTCTATTTTATTTTATCGTTATTTGTTAGGGCGATGTTGCCAGGGTTTCATATTCAAAATAATACACAGCATCTATTGTAACAATATATGAAAAATATATAATCTTATATAAAAAAGAAAAAGATAGATTCCTACATGAAATATGTTGAATAATAGCGAGTTTCAATATCAGTTTAAATTTATTGTCAATCCATCTTTAAGTAATGATCTATATCTGAAGGTATAATGGACTTTGAGATATGTTTTTTGTAATCCATCATGCGTTCACATTAACTTATTCAATTTAAATTAGAATATTCTAGCAACTGTTGTTTAACACATGTGCCATCAACAATATAATACAAATGGGTTGCATATATGTTCTCATTAGTTTATGAGTTTTAAACATATTTGGAGCATTATCAGTTAACTGATAATTTTTTACTCATCGTATTAAATAGTCGGTTGAGACCGGATCAGAACTTCGGTCCTATGGAATCACTGTAAAAGTAGTTGCCATCAATATTAAGCATTAGTTCGATATATCACCATAAATTTTTTTTATATCATTATAATTTTTAAATTAACTAATAAGTATAAATTAAATATTTTTTTAAAATATTATATATTTTAATATAATTTGTAAATTATTTTAAGATTATTTTTCAACTAAAATAGTCATGATGATTGAAATAAATTAATAATATACCATATGCACTCAGAATATTTTCTATATCAATTAAATAGATAGTGTATTTTAAAAATATTACTATGCTAATAAATATACCTAATTTCCTGATTTCTTTACCATTGCCTTTTATTATAAGGTTATCATTATAAATTTGACGTGTTTAGTAAAATGAATACTAGATTATATTATATGGCAACAAATTTTGCAAAAATATTTTAAATTATTGTGATTTAATAAGCATTTATTTAATAAATCAAATATCTTTTTTGTAATTAGGGTTATCTCTATGTTTATGATTATGTTCAAAGATTGAATTTAATTCATGTGGAAATATCTTAAATATGATAAGAACATTCTGTTATTGTTGTTTTACTCAATATGGTATAAAATTTTCAATAGTATATTATACCTGTTTCTTTTTCTATTATATATATAATATAGAAGCAAGGTAAGCGATCATTTAAATATATTGCTAATATAATTTTGAATTTTCATACAATATGAATTAAAAAGTTACAAATATGCATTTACAATCTTTTTCTTTTAAAAATATATTAAATAGGTTTAAGCCTGAACGAAAATAATTATAAATTAAATTATGAAATAAATATAATAATACATTGTAAAAAAATATTTTGCGGTAATTAATAATTATAAAATAATTTATGTTCAAAATAATAGAAATAATCCAATTTGAAAAAAATCAAATCTTCAACCCATATTTCCTTTTCATCTATTTCTTAGAATTTAGCACAGGCGTAATATAGTTTTTTGTGTTGATGGTTAGTAACAAATATACTTAAACCATTTATATACAATAAAATGTGAGACTAGAGATGTGAATGACCATATTCTCTCATTATCTATTAAATAGCTGTATTTAAAATATAAGATCATTGTATGTAAATGTTAGAAGAATTCTATGTTGTTAATTAAAAAGAATTTAATTATAAAACTATCTATTTTTCAGAAAAATACATACAATCATTTTCGTAATAACAACAGAGTTGTTTAATAAATCATTATCAATGCTGCTCTCATTATTATGGTCAAATTATTAGGTTATAAATTGAAGTTTGATTGAAATAATTTAATATATCATCAAATACGATAAATGTTTCAAATTTTAATCTTTCAATATTATAATTCATAATTATAATTAAATAATATATGGTCAGTAAAGATAATATATAATACCGCTAAATACCTTATATAATTTTACAAATCAAAAATTAATTTCATTGGTCTATCTTAAACAATTATGGAGATTTATTTCAATTTTCTTGTAAAGATTATAATTTTTTGAATGAAAAACCTTTTATAATTTTTCTTAAATTAAACAATTATGTAACTAAATATTATATCACTTTATAGTATTGTTATTAATTATATGAAAAGTCAATACCCATTTTATCGGCTAAATTAGCTAAATATTTATAATTAATTTTATATTAATATATGTAGAAAATTGTATGAATAACACTTCGAATATGCGTTTATAGCTTTTATATTTTTGAAGTTCTTAAAATAATTTTAGTTATAATAGCAAAATCTGATCTATAGTAATCTTAATTACAGTAAAATATTATTATCAGAAGTTCTAATCTGATGATCAAATTTATGCCAAAATATATTTATTAACAAAACAAGTCTCTTTATCCATATTATAAGTTTTATTGTTATTGAGGTACATAAGATTGAATTTTAATTAACGTTTTACTTATATTTTCCATAGTTTTTTCTAGGATTTAAAAATTTTATTTATTATAATGAAAACACTTATAAAAAAATAATTAAATCATATTAGGTAAGAAAAAATAAAAGTAATAAAGTATAATTATAATTACTATTTTTAAACATCTCGATTTGAGTCGATTTAAAAAAAAAAGGCCAACTCAATATTTTAGCTAGAAAAATCGGCTAAGATTAGAGATTCTAATATATGTTAACCTTTGTGCAAAATCGTTTGACTTGCATAATATTTTTTTGAATAAAACCTTGATCCAGCCTTGTTTAAAAATCTGCATAAATCGAGGATCCTTTATAACAATATTTATAATTTTTCAAAATAATATTATAAAAATAATTATTTTACTATACCTAATTTTTTATTAGAATTGGACATAACTAAATATAAACAGATAAAATGGAATTAAAATTTAGAATATAATAAATTTCAATTTTTTTTTAAGTTTCGCTATAAAAATATGGAAATTGTCAACAATTATATTCAACTATATGAGTTATTATTTTAATAATGGATAATATGATATATATATTCTCAATTAACATACATTAAATATAATAAAGTAAATTTGTTAGATATTTTTAAACATTAAAATAAACAACCTTAGACTCATATTCCACTTATGTGCCAACATTATTGGCCTTTCTACATTTCCCAAATTTTCAGCTATTTCCGACTTCTTATTTTCTTCCTCTCTCCCTGACTTCTTCATTTCTTTCGCTATATCTATTTTTCGCAATTGATCAGCATGCTTCATATGGTTCCATCTTTACTTTCTACCGAATATGAATATGTACCAGTTCTGAATTTTATATTTCCTTTTTAATTTAGAGGTTGCTTTAAGCTCAAAAATATTTAAATAAAATTTTAACTTGTTAATGGATTTTGTTTATTATAAATTTAGTTTATAATCAATTTTTTCAGGAACAATTAACATCGAGGTCCCATATAAGCACGAACTGCATAAATATGCCATTCCTGAAAAAATAGGGAATAAAACTTGAAACATAATGATTTTAAATTTGTTTTATTTTTTCATTCTTAATAGATGATGTGGAAAACAATAATTGGAGTTCCCGGAAAATTCGGGAAAAAGGGGAGAAATAAACGATTAAGCAACTATTATATTTTTCGATATCTAAGTAATTAACTTAAATGAATCTAATACAAATAATGTGCTATTCGGTTTATATTAGTTTTTGAACAAGAACTAATATAAACATAAGAATTATTACATTTTCATATTATATTTTAAAATAAATAATTGTTCATTTTATTCTAATGTTAAAGATATTTATTTATTGTTAGGTAATAAATTTTAATCATTTTTAAAATTAAATTTGATATATTATTTTAATTATTAAAATTTAAAAAATATAATTCAGTTATTTTCTTCTTTGACATTATATCAGCCACATTTAAAGTTATATTAAATAAAAATCCTTATCTTATATCTCTCATTCTTGGAACATCTGTTCATAGCGTTGTTAAACGTCTCGATTTTTTTATAAACTGCTAACTCAATATCAGTGGCAAAAAAATCTTATTCTCGAGATAAGTTAATATAACGTAAATTTTCAAGCTTGCCTATTACTATATATAAAATATTTAGTTAGCCTTTTTTAAAAAGCCTTTAACAAAACTATTTCCAGCTTTTTTTTTACTTAAGTCAACTAATCGATTACCAAAATTTTTTATATATAATAACATATTAGGAATTATTATATTCTTATAAAACTGATAAAAAATTTTAAAGATTACAATACTCTTTTTGTATCAATAAAGCAATAATTCTTTCAAAATATAATATTTATCTATAGGAGATTATAACTCCAATGTATTGTAACACAATAATTATTTTACTTCTAGCTTTATTTCCTTAAATATAGTGTATGAAAATGTATTTATTGAATAGAATATTATGTTCAACATATTCAAAAATTATAATATTCTAAATAATACTTAATTTAGTGTAATTATTTTTCTTACTAATAAAATTGAGGTTATCGAAATTTACTTTATAAAAAACATTAAATATATTAAAATTATTAGTAGCATTTTTTTGTAATATTTTTAGAAATAGTGTAACAAAACCCTGAGTGAATACTCATGGCTAAATACCATAGCTGAACATTTTCGTAGCAGCTTAGCACTCCTTACCGCAGTAGAATAGCTTTATGCCTTTATAGGTTCTCAAATTTTATATTTATGTATATATTTTTTAGTTATCTTTATATGGCCTTATTATATGTGAACGATATAGGTATAAATAAATAGATTATCAAAAAATTGATCATAAGTGATAATTGTAATACAATCAATATTTATTTAAACCTTAACCATATAAAAATTATTTTCTTATTCCCACCCACCCTTACACAAAGTCTCCAAAAATACTAAAAGCGAATACTATTATTAATTCAAAAATTATTTTAAGTAACATATATTTGATAACCATATTGATATTTTTTATTTGTATAAATATTTCTGAATCTCTAACTAGATTCATTAAGGGTAAGATGTCGAACTTTTTAATTAGCTATCGATTGATATCTTAATTGAATAGCCAAGAAAAAACAACTAAGCGAGCGAATTAAAATATAGTTATATGTTGGAAGGATATAATATAATGAATATCATTGGAAGATAATTGATTATTAAATGTAAAAAAAAATATATTAAATTTAGAAGTTCTCCATCTATTTTTGTATAAATACTACCCAGTTAGTATAATGTTATACAAGTGGTTACTGATTTTTTAACATTAATATATGTTTTGAACAGTGGCATAGCTAGGATTAATCCATGAGTTTAGATTTTTTTATGGAGACCACAAAAATATCATTCATTTATTCCAATGGAAGGAAAAATGAAAGTCAAACGTTATTCTAATTCATTAGATGATTTAATGTATGATATTATTTAATTTAATATGTTTATAACAATATTAATTTTCCATTTGATATTCATGTAATATAAATAATTAGCTAAATAAAGTTATAAATATTTTTACAAATATTTTCTCTCTAAAATAAAATCGCTAAACTTATATGTTAAATATGACATAATGTCTACTAGTGGGCTCACAGCCAGAAACATTCATAAAAAAAATATAATCGGCCCGATCATAAAGGAATTTTCTTTTTATTTTTTCGTAAATTACTATATATTTGGTATAATTTAGGATTTAAGCCATACTATTTATATTTAAAGCGTAATAACTATTGGCCCAGTAATGGTCCCAATCTAAAATTTTGTACAAATATTAAAAAGTATAATGTTTATTTGTAAAAAAAATTTGAAAAAAAAAAAGAGCAATTTTTATTTTATAGATATTTCCGGTTTTTGGTAATAGACTTTTTATTAATAAAATTTTTTATATCATATTAAAGGGCTATAGTTATTTAATAAAATTTAAATCATGCCTTCAGCTTAATTACTTTTTGAGATATTTAAAATTAAATATATTGTATTTTGGAATTTTCGCGTTTCTAAAGATGACCATATCTCATGAAGTAAGCCGATTTGAAAAGTAAAATTTTACATTTTTATTAGTTAGTGTATTACTACTAACATACAAAAATAAAATTATTTTTATTTAAAAATTATATCTAAATGAAAGTTCTTTTTTATTATTAAAAAGAAATATTTTAGAGATAGTGTATGGTATAATGGTTTGTTTAATTTCTACTGAAATTATTTGATAAAATAATTTTGAATATTTTATTTAAGAATAAATCAAAAATAAAAGAGACCTAATTTATTATTTAAAGCGAATTCGAAATAATTTGTACACTATTTATATAAATTAAATAATTTAATCTCATTCTTATAGTATGTAAATCAAAACAATCCTTATTTCAAAATTAATTTCAAAAAATCGAATTTATTTGGTAGAGAATTCGTAGACTAACACATAAGAAAATTATGTATTTGTACAGGACCATGCACTAAGATTTCTGACACCTTATCGTTTATTAATATTAAGATAGCTTAATCAAGCAAGTAAATTTAGTTGTATAATTAAGTGCATTTTATCAAAAATGTAGAATTTTTATTTTACATGATTTAAGGAAGTAAAATTTTATTTTTTTCTTAGTATATATAATCCAATATACAAAATTTATTAAAGCCCTGAGGGGGTCGGCTTGAAACCATGGTTGATTTGATATGAATTTATCATATACCGTAGAATCATTTATCCAAAATTTTTATATTCCTCGTAACAATAATTTGTTAATTTTTTCTTTTTATATTTAAATCCTTTTAATTTTCTTTATGATTTCTTAAATATTTTTTTAAAAAATTTTTTTTTTTTTCTCTTTAGCTTTCACCTTTTCTGGTGGTAAGCTCCTTCAACATCCTCCACTTTATGTTATTCATACAATCTCTTTTATCTATTTTATACTTCTTTATATTGGCTCTAACTTTATGGCCCCATTGAAGTTTTGGCCTTCCTCTTTTACGTTTGCCCATCACTTCCCAACTATCAACTTTATTTCCTATGTAGTTCATAGGCCTTCTCATTGTGTGCCCATACCACCTAAGTCTGTTTACCATTAACTTAGTCTTAATGGGCACTACCTTAAAACTACTTAGTATTCTTGTACTGCGCACTTTATCCTCTCTTGTTACCCCAGCAATCATCCTCAGCATTCTCATCTCCATAGTTTGTAGACTTCTCTCGTCTGATTCTTTGGTTGGCCATGTTTCCAAACTATATAGAATAGTTGGTTGTACTATGGAACTGTAAATTTTTCCCTTTAATTTGTGTGGGATTCTTTTGTCAAATAGCACTCCAGATAAAGATCTCCACTTTACCCATCCTTAATTAATCTTACTCTTTATCTTTTTTTCTATTGTGCCGTTTGTTTGTATAGTGGAGCCCAAATATTTGCAGCTTTCAATTGCGGATATCTGCCATTCATTTATATCAATATTCTCTGTTTCATCTCCTCCTATCACCATATACTCCGTCTTTTCTCTATTTACTTTTAATCCGTGCCTTTCTAGGATATTTATCCAACTCACTAACCTTTCTTTCATTTCATTCTTAGATTCGGCAAGTATCACAATATCATCTGCAAATATCATATTCCACGGGACTGTTTGAGGTATAGACTGTGCTAATACATCTATTACTGTAATGAAAAGAAGTGGACTGAGAGCCTACCCTTGATGAACTCCTTCGGCTATTGTGAAGCCTGCTGAAGTACCTGTTGTGCTACGGACCATTGTTGTATGTCCCATATACATATCCTGTATTATTCTTATATATTTTTCGGGAACTTTTTTGTGGCGTAGCGCCCACCAGATAAGTTTTCTTGGGATTCTATCGAAGGCCTTTTCTAGATCGAGAAAGACCATGTGTAGCTTTTTGTTCTTTTCCCTGTATTTTTCACTCATTTGCCTAATTGCATGGATAGCATCGATTGTTGATC